>NC_064630.1:502071489-502373427 GCF_023864275.1 Schistocerca cancellata | reverse complement strand
CATGACCAGGTGCAGTATCATGAGCCACAGACAGTGCCGAATCCAGTTCCCACATTGTGAAGGGGCAGTTGTAGGGTTCAGAATTTGGAGACCAGAAGTCCAAGTGACCCCTCTCGATGGCAGTGCGGTAGCGGCAGAAATCTGGATCACAGTTAATAGTGGCGATAGATTCCGCAAAATGCATGGCCAGTGTCTGGGCAATGTCTCTCGGCGCTGTGAGGAGACATCCCTGATGCAGCAATGCCGTGACAGATATTTGGCTGAGTTTCCCGGAAATCCTCCTGATGGCTTCCCATACTTTTGTAGAACTAGTGGAGTGGGAGATGGAGTTCAAGAACGATTGCCATGACCATCGTTTGCTCTCTTTAATCACTTGCCACACCTCGGCCCTTGCCACCCGAAAGGCCGCAAGATTGTCAGCTTAGGGATGGCACTTGAAGCAGCGCAGAGCTGCATGGCGGGCTCAGATGGCTGAGCGGCACTCAGTGGTCCACCAAGGGACAGGACGCCTCTTGGGATGACCGGACGACCGTGGGATTGACAATTCAGCAGCATGGGAGATCATGGCTGTAGCATGGTCGACCCATTTGTGGACGCTGGCACGGTGTTCCAAAACAGCCAGTTGGCTGAAAAGTGTCCAGTCAGCTCTGCAGAGGTGCCACCAGGGCGGCACTGGTAATGCCACAGCCTCATCCAGGAAGCGAATCCAAAGGGGGAAGTGGTCACTAGAATGAAGGTCAGCAGCAACCTCCCACAGAGCAGAATCCGCGAGTGTTGGAGAGCAAAAGGAAAGGTCAATAGCTGATGACGACCCGGAAGCAGTACAGAAATGAGTGGGAGCACCAGAGTTGAGGATGCACAGTTCTTCAGACATCATGAGGCTTTCCAGAACGCGACCCCTGGGGCAAGTAGTCGGAGAGCCCCATAAGACATTATGAGCATTGAAGTCCCCAGAATAAGAAATGGGCAGGGGAGTTGGCTAATAAGGTCTGTGAGAGCCTCAGAGTCTATTGCATCCTGAGGCGGTAAGTAAACTGAACAGACTGTGAGCCACCGACCCACAAGAAGGTCAACTGCAACTGCTTGAAAGTCTGTAACGAGAGGGAGCTCAGATGAGGGTGCATGTCACGGACAAAAACCGCAACACCACCCTTTGCCCTTCCCCCGTCAGATCATCTTTTCGATGTACGGTATAACCCCGTAAAGAAGGAGCATCAGTGGCCCAAAAATGTATCTCTTGGAGACATAAGCACAAGGGGCACTCTCGTACAAGGAGTTGTAATTCGGCCACACGCGTCCTGAACCCATTCAGGTTCCACTGTAATATGGGAGACAGTGATCAGGGTGGCTGAACTTTCACCATGTCTCTGTGCTTTGGAGGGAGCCCACACTGGCCGGAGATTTATTCCTGGGGTGAGAAGATCGCCCACGGTCGACATCAACGTCCATCAGCTCCGATGACGACCCAAGGGAGATGTCAGACAGTATGATGGCCTCGTCATCAGACCGACCCTGACTAGTCTCCTCAGGTGGCAAAACCTTCACCTTCGGCGTCTTTGTCTTGGGGGGCTTAGAATGCAGAGCCTTGTCAACAGTTGGAGCTTTACTCGCCTGGGCAGAAGGCGCCATATGTGGAGAGGCAGGAAGTACCCCAATGTCAGCAACCACGGCCTTGTCTGGCGCTGCAGGAGGAGCTGCAGGTTTCAAAACAACCGCAGCAGCACAAGTGCACTGGCAAACGCAGGTATTAATGCTAACACTAGCAACCTCCGTTTGCGTAGCAACAGTGGCCAACTGTACCAGTTTTTTCAGAGCGGGAGCGAAAGATGTTGTAAACTCAGGAGGCTGCATGGCCTTAAAGAGCTTCTTGGCCTCACCATAGGGGATACGCTTAGATGTTTTAATCTCCTGTATCTTCCGTTCTTCGAGATAGATGGGGCAGACCCAGTTCCAGACAGGGTGACTCCCAGAGCAACTCACGCACTTCACAGGTGATGAACAATCGGCTCCTTCACAGGCACGCTGACCACATTTACCACAAGTGGCTATCCCATTGCACCCCAACGTAGTATGCCCAAAGCGCTGACATTTAAAACAGCGCATTGGGTTGGGGAAATATGGCCGTACTGGCAAATGTAAGAACCCCGCTTTAACATGCTCTGGGAGTCTCTGGCAACTGAACGTGAGAATAAACGAGTCGGATTTGACTAGGTCCCCATTGACTCGTTTCATAATATGCTGCACGTCAACAATACCTTCGTCAGCCCACTCAGATTTTAACTCGTGTGTGGGGATATCCACCAAGTCCCTACATGTCACAACACCCTTACTATAGTTCAAAGTGGAGTGGAGCTCAGTCTCAATAGCGTACTCTCCGAGACAGGTTGCTTTCCGAAGAGAAGCGACTTGATGGGAACTAGAAGTCTCAACTAACAGAGTCCCATTGCGCAGTCGCTTCACAGATTTCAGTGTTCCTGCAATTCCCTCAAGACCATTGTGGATGTAAAAGGGAGAAACCCTCTCAAAGCTACCCTCCTTCCGTTTAACAATCAAAAACACATTCTGATTATCAGCATGTGTTCTGTTATGACAGTCTGATAAATCTCTAGCAACACAGGCGCTGGAGGACTCGTAGCACGAAGTCGCTTTTTCGATGGGGTGTGTTTTCCTACCAGTGGCCCACCCAATCCACTGGTAGGGGGAAATGTAGAGGTTGAAGGGTCCATTGCGGTCCCATGAGCAGCTAGGGAACTAAAGGTCCACTCAGACAGAGCCCCGCGTGCCTGAGTAAGCCTTATACAACTGGGGTGCGGCAGGTGCCCCAGAGGTTGCCCGCTTGCGACTGTTCCACGCCAACTGCCATGCATCTTATAGGCGCGGAGCACACCGTAAGATTGAGGGGTTTTTATAGAGGTTGGCCTTCCTCGCAATCCAGGCGGTCAAGCCAAGATTACCATACCCCGCAGCACACAACATTCCACCGCCGCGCCATACGGTGGTCGCTGAAGCATGTCCGGGGGTTACGGTGACAGGAGACTGGCGGCGGTGACCAGTCCCCAGCTCAGGACCATGGGGTTGTCAAGTCCGTACTCAGCAAATGAATGCTGAGCCCCTGGGGGCCTCATGATAAGAAATCAATCAGCAAAATGCCTTTTCTGTCCCAAAAAACAGTGCATATGAATTTTCGAGGTGTCAAGATTTGCTTAGGCTTAGCCTTCGTTGGGGATGAAGTGCGCCTCCATTCCACTGATTGCCGTTTTGTGTAAGGGGTGTCATACGATATCCAAGTTTCATCCTTGACTATACGAGAAAGAAAACCATCGCCTTCTTCATTGTAGCGTGTCAAAAACTGAAGTGCACTGCCCATCCGTTGTTTTTTGTGTTATTCAGTAAGAATTATGGGTACCCAACGTGAGCAAAGTTTTCGAAATTTCAGTTTTCCAGTAACAATTTCACGAATTAGTGATGGTGAGATTTGCGTAACTCCTATAGCAAAGGCACCAAGTGTAAACTTAACTATTGTGCTTAACCTTCTCTTCAATTGTGTGAACCAGTTCATCAGTAACCACAGATGGGCATCCACTTCGTTCTTCAGCGTGCACTTGATCACGTCCTTGATTGAACAGTCTGACCCATCTTCTAACCATTGAATCACTCACTCATTTTGTCCGTAAGCCTCGCAGATTTGCCAATGAATTTCCTTTGGTTTAACTTTCTTTGCATTTAGAAAACAAATCACGGATCTGATTTCACTACAGCGGCATTTTCAATTATGGCTGACATGATAAAGAAGCACTACAAAGCACACGCCAGCAGCAGTGATCTAAAAATGATGTACACGTCTTCTCCTTGAGTCAGAGTAGCTGCCACGCATGCTCGGAACTGCGATCGTAGCGCTGCCACGGATAGAAATAGAAACGGATCTTACTTTGTGGATCACCCTCGCATTACGAATCTGTGAGTACATCTAAGTTTTACTACACTGAAGCACAAAAGAAACTGGTATAGGCATACCTATTCAAATACAGAGATATGTAACCAGGCAGAATAGTTGCTGTGATCGGCAACACTTATTTACGACAACAAGTGTCTGGCACAGTTGTTAGATCAGTTACTGATGCTAAAATGGCCGTTTAGAGAGATTTAAGTGCGCTTGAATGTGGTGGTGTAGTCGGCACACGAGCAATGGGAAACAGCATCTCTGAGGTAGCGATGAAGTGGGGATTTCTCATACGACCATTTCATGAGTATACCATGAATGTCAGCAATCCGGTAAAACATCCTATCTTTGACATCGCTGTGGCCAGAAAAAGATCCTGCAAGAACGGGACCAATGATGACTGAAGGGAATCTTTCAACGTGACATAAGTTCAATTCTTCCACAAACTGCTGCAGATTTCAATGTTGGGTCATCAACAAGTGTCAGTGTGCAAACCATTCAATGAAACATCATCAATATGGGCTTTCGGAGCTGAAGGCCCATCCCTGTACCCTTGATGACTGCACGACACAAAGCTTTATGCATCATCTGGGCCCGTCAACAGCGACATTGGACTGTTGATGATTGGAAACTTGTTGCCTGGTCAGACAAGTCTTGTTTCAAATTGTTTTGAGAGGATGGACATGTACGGGTATGGAGACAACCTCATGAATCCATGGACCCTGCATATCAGCAGCAGACAGCTCAAACTGATGGAGACTCTGTAATGGTGAGGGGTTTGTGCAGTTGGAGTGATGTGGGTCCCCTGATACGTCTAGATATGACTCTGACAAGTGACACTGTCACTGTCTGATCACCTGCATCCATTCATGTCCATTCTGCATTTCGACCTACTTGGGTAATTCCAGCAGGACAATGCAACATCCCACAGTTCCAGAACTCCAACAGAGTGGCTTCAGGAAAACTCTTCTGTGTTTAAACACTTCTGCTGGCCACCAAATTCCCCAGACATGAATATTATTGAGCATATATGGGATGCTTTACAACGTGCTGTTCAGAAGAGATCTCGACCCCTCGTACTCTTACGCATTAATGGACAGCCCTGCAGGATTCATGGTCTCAATTCCCTCCAGCACTACTTCAGACATTAGTCAAGTCCACGCCACATTGTGTTGCAGCACTTCTGCGTGCTCGAAAGGGCCCTACATGATATTCGGCAGGTGTAACCGTTTCTTTGGCTCTTCAGTGTATATACTTGTATTAGTTGATAATATAATCACCTGAGTCATTTTAATTTTAATTGTTTGACATTTAAAATTGTAAGGCTTAATCATGCAACAGTTGGCTGAAACATTATAAACTTTCTGTAGTAGTTGTTCTCACTGAACTAATGATAATGGAGACTGTTATTTCAGAAAAAGGCAAAGCATTTGAATAGAATAGAATCCATGGGGAGGAGAAAGGGCATGTGAAAAGGAATTTGTAAAAGCAAGCAGGCTTCTGTAATCTATGTTACCATATGTATGTATGTGTGAAAAATGTCCTTTATTTAATATGTCTATTTAACACAAAGTAATTGTTAACATTTATTAGCACTTTGCTACACAAATAGATACAGACACCAAAATAATTGTATGACCTACCCCTGTACTGGTACATACATGCTGCGACGAAATCTTGTCCATAATTATTATGTGCAATACTTTGTGGGTGGGGGGAGGAGTAGCAAGGGGGTGGGGGTAAAGTAGCTGAATAGGACAGTAAACAAAATCTGTGGTTCCAATCATTTTGACAAACCCGATACTACATCAAGAAGTTTACACAAAGTTATGAAGATAAATGAGCATACATTGTAACATTATTGGTTTACTATAATGATGGATCTAAGCCACTTGATGACTTTTTAGACTAATTAGGACAAAAAATAATTGATTTATAAAGGTATCTCTCACTTACTGAAAATATGTGAAAATCAATGTAAACAAAATTCCAAACTACTATTCACAAAATTCGTGCACAGAAAACTGATAGTAACTATCATTCAGCAAACCATTAAGAGCCAGCCACCATGGCTGCATGGTCAGCATAGATAGCTGCCATTAAGAGTATTTGGGTTTGTTTCCCTGGTATAACCAAAGATTTTTTCTTGTTGGAAGGTTTAGTGCGTGGTACACTTAGCCACATGATACCAACACAGGAGCTACTTGACTAATTAGTAGTGGCTCCACAGTCAGTCTGGAAAGTCTACAAAATGGCAAGGAGAGCACTGTTCTGACCATATGCACCTCCATACCACATCCACATGATGCTGCAAGGAACACGATGACATGACAGTCATTAAACATCCCTTGGGCCTTCACAGTCTAGACAAGGAGCTCTTTCAAATCATTAAGAAGCACGATTCATGTTAACATTAAAAATAAATCTTTACTAATAAACTTAGCAAAGAAAATGATTAGGAAATTATTGTGAGTATGTATTTTATGCAATTTTGTCATGAGAATAGATACATGTGATTCGGTCACATTATATGGCCACTGCCTATGTTCAATATCAATGGGCACTAACACTCTCAGAAGGCTAGTGGCAGCACCAACAGTGTAAGGTATATAAAGCATGTCAGTACAGCTGTTGTCATAATGCAGAAACGGATCAATTCTTTCAGGCCAAGGTTGAAGCATTTACGAAGTGGCTGAGTTAGTAAGCTGTTCACATGCCACCATGTTTAAAGTGTACCATGCATTACAAAATGGTGCTACCCAAGACTGGTCCCAAGGCAAATGTGGTGCACCACAAGCAACAGTTGACAAGGGGGAACAACAGCCATAGAGATTTGTACGGGCGAATAGATGTGCAACAGACAGTTCATCAACTGACTGGGCAGATGAATGAAGGCTACCAATAGTGTCTCCTTAATGACCGTTCAGCAAACATAGCTGCACATCGGCCTTCGCAGCAGGCACCTGGTTAACGAACCCATGCTGACTGATGTTCATCAGCTACGAAGGCTGTAGTTTGCACACCAAAATTGCAACTGGATGTCCACTGAATCGCAGAAGGTGGCCCTTTCCGATAAATCACATTCTATGCTCCATGAAACGGAAAGCAAATACCCTGCAATAATCATCAGAAGGATACAGGGCAGAGGAAGGAGCATTATAATCTGCAGAATGTTTTCATGGAATTCACTGGATGAGCTCATCATCATTCTTAAATGCACAATGGATCAATATAAGTATGCATCTCTCCTTGGCGACCATGTCCACTCCTACATGCAGTTTGTTTTTCCTTGGCACAACAGCATTTACCAGCAGGTCAACACAACGTGCCACATAACTTGGGGTGTACATATGTGGTTCAAAGAGCACCAGGACGAATTTACCATACTCCCCTAGACACCAAACTCCCCAGATTAAAACCCAATCAACGATCTTTGGGACAACCTCGATCAGACAGTTTGCACCATGGATCCTCAACCGAGAAACCTAATGCAGCTGTCCACGGCACTCGAGTCAGCATGGCTTTACATCCCTTTCGGCACCTCCCAGAATCTCACTGACACTTTTTGCACATCAGCCGTCTGTGTGCACTAAAAAAGGATTCTGACAAGTGGTCACATTAGTGTGACTAGACAGTGTATTTCAGCATGCTAACTGTCACAGATAAATTGCAATGTTCCGTAAAACCAAATTTTGTAACCAATTTTGTAAAAGCAATGAAAACTTAATTGTAAACTCTAAAATGTCTGATTGAAAAAATGTACACGAAAAGTTTGGTATTACTAAAAACTATATAAGTGAAAATGATAGTAGCCGAATGATTTAGTATTGTTCAGCTTTTAGACACCAAAGTTTTGTCAATCTGTCAGGTTGTGGTGCAATAAAAAAGTTCTAAGGTAACTGGACTGTTCCAGTTTCATCATTTAAGTGATTAACTGGGCACACACCACCTGATATATGTTAAAAGACCAAAATAATACCACAATGGAGAAAATGTAGTGAGGCAGAGTTACACATCAAACTGAAGATCATCAATAACCAAGAGTCTAAGTAGATGGACTGTAGCCAAGAAAGCTGGTTACGTTTTAACCAGCAGCAGTTATGAGTTCAGGCCTCCAGCATCATACCTGCCTCCTCCACTAAGCCCGTCTTACGGATATGGTGCAATGTGCAAGGCCCGTTCCATCAGTGAGCCTGACTCCTGCCCAGTGGGGGCAGCAGATCAAGTCCCAGGCAGGGCATCCACCCTCTGTCAGCACTGGAGAGTGTGCCACAATGCCTCCTGCCATCACCCACATGACACAGCCAGCTACCAAGGCACTGGATACAACTGCAATAATTCCAGCTGCCTCTGAGCTGCTGACCCTGTGTGGTACGATTCTCGCATCTGTAGACTTAGAGAAAGCTTTTGACAATGTTGATTGGAATACTCTCTTTCAAATTCTGAAGGTGGCAGGGGTAAAATACAGGGAGCAAAAGGCTATTTACAATTTGTACAGACACCAGATGGCAGTTACAAAAGTCAAGGGACATGAAAGGGAAGCTGTGGTTGGGAAGGGAATGAGACAGGATTGTAGCCTCTTGCCGATGTTATTCAATCTGTATATTGAGCAAGCAGTAAGGGAAACAAAAGAAAAATTCGGTGTAGGTATTAAAATCCGTGGAGAAAAAATAAATCTTTGAGGTTTGTCGATGACATTGTAATTCTGTCAGACACAGCAAAGGACTTGGAACAGCAGTTGAATGAAATGGACAGTGTCTTGAAAGGAGGATATAAGATGAACATCAACAAAAGCAAGATGAGGATAATGGAAAGTAGTCAAGTTCACTTGGGTGATGTTGAGGGAATTAGATTAGGAAATGACACATTTAAAGCAGTAAAGGAGTTTTGCTATTTGGGGAGCAAAATAACTGATGATGGTCAAAGTAGAAAGGATATAAAATGTATACTGGCAATGGCAAGGAAAGCATTTCTGAAGAAGAGAAATTTGTTAACATCGAGTATTGGTTTAAGTGTCAGGAAGTCGTTTCTGAAAGGATTTGTATGGAGTGTAGTAGCCATGTATGGAAGTGAAACATGGACAATAAGTAGTTTTGAAGATTAGATGGGTAGATCACATAATTAATGAGGAGGTATTGAATATATTGGGGAGAGGAGGAGTTGGTTGGCACAACTGGACTAGAAGAAGGGATCGGTTGGTAGGACATGTTCTCAGGCATCAAGGGATCACCAATTTAGTATTGGAGAGCAGTGTGGTGGGTAAAAATCGTAGAGGGAGACCAAGAAATGAATACACTAAGCAGATTCAGAAGGATGTTGGCTGCAGTACGTACTGGGAGATGAAGCAGCTTGTACAGGATTGAGTAGCATGGAGAGCTGCATCAAACCAGTCTCAGGACTGAAGACCACAACAACAACTTGCCAGTAGAAAGAAACATTGCATGGTTGGCAAACTGGCATGCATTTCGGAGGTACAACTTTAACCGTACATGTTCCAAGTGCTTTGTCATTGGTGAAAATTTCGTTGCACAAACCAGGATTCATTTTACCCCCAGGAATCTACTATTAATAAGAATTTTTCTTTCTTCACGTAGGGAAGCATGACGTTAGATAAAAATGAACAATATAATTGTGTGACAAGTTTCCCGGATTTCGAACTCGTTAGGATGACATTCAGAAGATCTTTCGTTAATTTGTCAACGGCGTTCTGTACCTTTGGTCCAAAGTTCCTCATGGCTTCTCACAAACAAAGAAACACGTGCGGCAATAATTCACCACACAATGTTATCATCTGGCTGTGGATGCGATCAGGCCCAGGAGCTGTGTTGGAGTAATGTGCAAGGACACTGAGGAGCTCCCACTCTGTAAATGGGGCATTATAGGATTCACTGCAGTGTGTAGTGAATGAGAGGACATTCCGTTCCAGCGGCCGTTTGAATGTGCGAAAGGCTGGGGGGTAATTCTCCGATGCAGAGGCTCGAGCAAAGTGCTCGGCAATTGCGTTTGCGTCGGTACATAACTTGCCCTTTATGGTAACATCGGGGACAGCTGTTGGGTCCTGGTACTCGAAAAGGTGTTTGATCTTTGGCCAGACTTAGGAAGATGCTGTGTGGCATCCAATGATGGAGACGTACCTCTCCCAACACTCCTCCTTCCGTTGTTTGATAAGGTAGCGAGCATGGGCATGGAGGCATTTAAAGGCTATGAGGTGCTCCAGGGAACGGTACCGCTTATGCCACTGTAGAGATCGCTGACGCTCCTTAATTGCTTCAGCGACTTCCGGTGACCACCAAGGGACTGAGAGAGGGACAGAGAGAGGGATTGCATTTTCTGCAGCAGAAACAACTGTGCTAGTCACCTGCTCAACCATCACATCGATGTTATCGTGCGGGTGAGATTCAGCGGTGACAGCAGAGGTGAAAGTTCCCCAGTCCACCTTGTTCAAAGCCCATCTGGGCAGGCGTCCGTGAGCCTGACGCTGGAGCAGTGACAGTGACTACCACACAGGTCGTCATGTGCTCTCCATTGGATAGATGGGAGAAGTTCTCGGCTGCTAATGGATAAATCAGTGGCAGAGTAACTACCATGAGCCACACTGAAATGTTTGGCAGCCCCAGTATTTAAGAGGCAGAGGTCGAATTGCGACAGTAAAGTTTCGACATCTCTGCCTCGGCCAGTAAGCATGGTACCACCCCACAAGGGGTTATGGGCACTAAATCTCCAAGAAGTAGGAAAGGTTTAGGGAGTTGATCAATCAGTGCAGTTAATACATTCAGGGGTACTGCACTATCTGAAGAAAGATATACATTGCAGACAGTTATTTCCTGTGTTGTACTTCTTCTGACAGCAACAGCTTCAAGAGGGGTTTGAAGGGGAACAGCGTCACTACAGACCGAGTTTAGGACATAAATGCAAACTCCACCTGACACTTTATTATAGTCGCTACAGTTCCTGTAATATCCCTCATAGCCGCAGAGGGCAGGAGTCTGCGTTGCTAGGAAACCAGGTTTCCTGGAGGGCAATGCAGATAGCAGGTGTAAAGCTTAACATTTGCTGCAGCTCAGCCAGGCGGTGGAAAAAACTGCCGCAATTCCACTAGAGGATGACATCATGAGACTGGGAAGGCATGGAACATTCAATGAGGCAATTTATGCCTCAGGGTCACCTACTGCCACCAATTTCGTGCCTGAGCCGTTTATATCCATTGTGTCTGAGGGTCTGGTGAGATCTAGGTCGTAAGCGGGGGCCAAAATCTCCACGCCATCCTCAGCCACAGAGCTTGTAGGTAGCAATGGTGTGGGTGCCACCGCAATTTCTTTGGTCTTAGGGGATTTCTTTTTGGATTTCTCTCGCTGCTCCTTTGGTTTCCGTGGCTGGGAGGACTTCACTGGCTCAGTCTCCGGTTCTGAGAATGAGTGTGAAGCCCTAAGACCAGCTGCTTTTGGGCTCTTCAGCCATTTAGCGGGTGTTGTCTTTCCCACTACAAGAAACCTGGGAAGGGTGTGATCCAAGGGACACCTTTCTAGCGAAAGAAGCTGAAGAAGATTTATGCTTCTTCAGCTTAGAAGTGGGGACAGACGTCCCCGATGGTTGGGAGGGGGAGGGGGGGGGGGTTGCTCCCGAAGTAGGTGGTGCAGGAGTTTCAGGGAGGGAAATGCCCCCCACCATCAAGGGGGCAGGTGTAGTCTTCTAGCTCTGAGAGGTGACCTGGGTTGGCGGAGCTGATTGTGCCAGAACTGTTGTAGCAGCGGCGTAAGATGATGTCATACACACAGGATGCAGGCGTTCATATTTTCTCTTAGCCTCAGTGTAGGACAGTCTGATCAGGGTCTTGTACTCCATGATTTTCCTTTCTTTCTGGAGAATCCTGCAGCCAGGCGAGCAAGGCGAATGGTGCTCTCCAAAGTTGACATAGATAGGAGGTGGGACACATGGAGTATTGGGATGTGATGGGTGTCTGAAATCTCGGTATGTGACACTGGAAGTACAGCGGGGAGATATATGGCCGAACTTCCAGCACTTAAATCTCCGCATCGGGGGAGGGATATAGGGCTTTACAACACACCGGTAGACCATCACCTTAACCTTCTCAGGCAATGTATCACCCTCAAAGGCCAAGCTGAAGGCACCGGTGGCAACCTGATTATCCTTTGGACCCTGGTGGACAGGCAGGACGAAATGTACACCTTGCCGCTCTAAATTGGTGTGCAGCTCATCAGCAGACTGCAAAAGAAGGTCTCTATGGGGTGTGATGTTTACAGAAACATCCCCCAGCTTGTCACAAGTGAGTAACTCCCGAGACTGGGCAGAGGAAGCTGTTTTGATCAAGACTGACCCAGATCTCATTTTGGACAAACCCTCCAACTCCCCGAACTTGTCCCCTAAATGCTCAACAAAAAACTGTGGCTTCATCGTCATGAAAGATTCCCCATCAGCTCTCGAACATACAAGGTACCGGGGCGAATAAGATCCGCTGCCATCCTTAGCCATGGTGTGGCCAGGGAGAGGAACGATTTGGGGTCATACTTCTGTTCACTGAATTGAGCTCATGATTGCTTAGAGACTGCTGGTGCTTCACCACCAGCAAGAGATGATGGACTACTGTTCATCGCATGTCATCCGCCCTGATGCCACCCACTCCGACCAGGGGCCCTCCCCATGGGGAGTTAATGGCGCAGGCATCACAGAATGATCTCTTTGTGGTCTGGGGGCTACAACCAACAGGGTACATGGCAGCCCCACCACAACGGACTGGCTAACGTGCTGGATATCAGATGCAAACAAGTCCATGGTCATCGTCAATGCAGAAATCGACACTGCATAGTGCATGCTGGAAAACGCACCCAGAAAGGTGTCCTCGCCCAAGAGATGGAGAATGGGCAAGACCGCAATGCGACGATGAGAAAGTGGGCTAAAGATCTCAATGCACAATGGACACAATGCACCTTGTAAGGCGGCCTTCCCCAATTGGTTCGCTCTTCGCGAAAATTTTGAAGAATGGAGGTCAAACCCTACAAGGACCGTCACATAAAGGTCGGAATGTAAGAAGCTCCTTTTAGTCGTCTCGTACGACAGGCAGGAATACCTTGGGCCTATTCTAACCCCCAGACCCGCAGGGGGGTCACAGCAAGACATTCTTTTTCTGTAGTTGAGTAGTTTCTCTCAGATTCTGTAAGTGTCCTGGAAGCATAGGCTACAACCTTCTCTTTTCCATCCGAAATTTGCACCAGAACAGCACCGAGCCCATACCCACTGACATCTGTGTGTAGTTCTGTAGGTGCTCTCCATCATACAGACTAAGTACAGGGACAGTTGTCAGAGCTTTTTGCAGCACATCGAAAAAATCTTGTTGAGCACCACCCCAGATAAATTTAGCATCGGCTTTTAACAACTCTTGCAGTGGCCTGGCTTTGATACAAAAGTCTTTGATAAAACGAAGGTAATAAGAACATAATCCAAGGAAACTTCAAACAGCAATACTTTTAGGAATAGGAAATTCCATTATAGGTCTCACCTTTTTGTGTCTGGCCCCACACCTTCGTTTGACACAAGGTGTCCAAGTATTTTGATTTCTTTTGCTCCAAAGAGACACTTTCTTGGATTAAGTTTCAGTCTGCCTTGTTGGAGACACTGAAGAACTGCCCTCAGTCTTTTTATATGTTCATCAAATGTCTCTGAAAACACTATAATGTCCTCTAAATAACAAAGACACATTGTCCACTTCAGATGACCTAGAAGATTATCCATCATCTGTTCAAAAGCTGCTGGTGCATTACACAAACCGAACGGCATTACCTTAAACTCATACAGGCCCTCAGTGGTCATGAATACAGTTTTCTCATGATCAGCCTCATCTACTTCAATCTGCCAGTATCCAGAGTACATGTCTGTGATTGAGAAAAACTTATCCCCCTTCAGACAATCTAGTGTATCGTCAATTTGTGGAAGAGGGTAAATGTCCTTTTTCGTTATCTCATCAAACTTCCTGTAATCAACACAAAAGCATCAACTGCCATCCTTCTTCCTGACAAGGACCGCTGGTGACAATCGTGGGCTCTGCAAAGGCTGAATGATCTCATTCTTCATCATTTTCTCTACCTTGTTGCGAATTATTCGACGTTCCGTTTCTGACACACGGTATGCTCTCTGGCTTATTGGTTGATGGTCTCTAGTGCTAATCCGGTACTTCACTGTCGATTTGTCTAATTTGCTCTTCACCTGTGGATTGAAGCATTCAGGGAACTCATGAAGAATGGCAAGTAGCTTCTTCTGTTGTTCCTTAGTGAGATCTGGTGATAGTCGAGCTAGAAGATCTTGTCTCGTAGTGGTAGCACTGATTTCGCCAACAGACTCAGCACAAGGATCTGCCATTCTTGGCGACAGTTAACTATCCACAATGCACCATATCCATTCTTAAACGAGATGATAGGCTGGGATGACCAAGTTATTCTTCAGTAGTATGCTTCTCTTACATTCCACTACAAGATCCATGGGTTGATGCATGGCATGCATAAATGATCACTTCATCCAGCACACAGAGTCTCCACAAACTCAGATGCGCATCTTCCTGTCCACAGTATCTCATCTCGTCTAGCACAATCTTCGAGTGACCACAATCTATAATTGCCTGAGAAGCTTTCAAAAAGTCCCATCCGAGAACGACGTCAAGGCTACACTCCTGTAGGATGATGAGTTCTAAGAGCTGTGTATGGCCACTTATACTCACACGAATGGTACATCTTCCTGTAGGTTTTACATATTTCCCATAGCCACCTTCAGCAGAGATGTTGATGAATACAGTTTTCTGCAACTGGCGATGGTACTTCTCCGAAATGAATGACTATGATGCTCCAGAGTCCACAAGAGCTTGGGCGGGTTGCCCATCCCAGGATATCAATGTAGTTTCCTATCATTTTTGTAGTAATCGATGGCGGAGGATTTTTCTCTTCAGTGGCGTCACCTCCAAGGAAGGTCGCACCCTTTAGTTTTCCAGGTTGCAGTGGCTATGTAATTGGCTGGAGCTTCTAAACGGTGATGGAGACCTTGATCAGTGTGTTGGAGAGCATCCTCTCCAGTGGCTAGCTTGTGGCGATGGTGACCTACGTCGTCCTGCACCTACATCATCTTGTTCATCTTCGTCGTCCCGGAGTTGGCATCAGCTAAGATCAGGCTGCTGTCTTCTGGCAAAGGCGTCATCAAATATCTGCCACCTTTCTCGACAATAGAGCTCCACATGCTCCTGACATCTGCAGTGGAAACATACTGGTTGGTTGTCCTGGGTCCTCCAGACGTCAGTATTCCTTGGTGCCCAAACAGGTTCCTCGTGCGGCATTGTAGGAATGTAACTCTGTCTGGGTCTCAACTTTTTCACCGTTTTATAGGAAAATGAAGGACGAAAGATTGGGTTCAATGTCTGTTCCAATTCCTACCTTATGACCTCTTGAAGCATCTCGGTTTTTTTCTCACCGTGCAATCCAAGTGCCTTCTGAACTTCCTTTCTCACTATCTGACGAAGAACACTTGTGAAATCAGTTGCTTCCTCCATCACAGACATCGATACGACGTTTGGAAGCTGCTCAAACTTCTTGTGTGGAATTATTTTTTGATGCATTGTCTCGGTATACTGGCACCATTTTATGAAGTCGTCTGCTGTCGAAACCCCCTTCAGGAGTAGGGCTTGATACATGTCCTGAGCAACACCTTTCATGAGATGTGCAACCTTATCTTCCTCCTTCATTCTAGGATCCACTATTTTAAACAGCTCCAAGACATCTTGAATGTAGAATGCAGCAGTTTCTCCTGGACGCTGTGCCCTGCACTTTAATTTATCTTCAGCCTTGCAGTTCTGTCATCGTGTGTCGCTGGCATACTTGCGCAGTTCCCCCTGGAATACTTCCCATTTTGTGATCTTCTCCTCCTTGTTTTCATACCATTGCTTGGCAGTGCCGTCTAAGTAGAAAAATACATTAGCCAAACATGTGGTGTCATCCCATTTGTTAAATCTGGCAAATACGCTCATATACCTTCAGCCACTCATTTGGATCTTGGCCATCGTCACCAGAGAACCCGGAAAGATTTCTCTTGTGGTGGCACACAGCTGCTGTCATCATAATGTCGTCGTCTTCTTTTGTGTCCGGCAGATTGCAATCTGTTGAATATGGCTCGAAGTTGGGTTTCTTGAGACGTAAACGGCAGCTCTGTCATGGCCTGATGGGAACCAGTGTGTCGTTGATCGTTGATAATGTGTGCTATCACAAGTTCCAATAGCCAGCATCTCCACCAGAAAAATGTCACGTAGAAGAAGGTGTACTTATATGAATAACCAACACTAATTTCACTAAATGAAGGTTTATTCAGCGCTTGCACATATAAGAGCGCAGAGCGAACTGCCTCCAGCCAGAACACATACACTGTATATACAGCTACAGAACATTCCAGTACAATGATTCTTGACATTTGTGGATACTTCTAGAATGTACTCAAACCGAATATAGAAATTAAAATGGTACAGTCCAGGTGAGTTTTGAACTCACAACTCTCCATTCAACAGTTTAGTATCATAAACTTCGCTTCTTCTGCGACAATATTATGAAAAGGAAAGTTGCCACTTACCATATAGTGGAGATGCTGAGTCACAGATAGGCACAATAAAAAGACTGTCACAAATAAAGTGCCATGAAGTCACACTTGAGTGTGGCTTCAGTTGCCTGAGACTGCAGTTGTTTGTGAGTTGTATTTGCGTGAGTGAGTGAGTGAGTGAGTGTGAGTGTGAGTGCGTGTGTGAGTGTAAGTCTGTGTGTGGTCTATTTTTTATGAAGGCCTTACTGGCTGAAAGCTTTATCTGTGAAAGTCTTTTTGTTGTGCCTATCTGTGACTCAGTATCTCTGCTATACGGTGAGTGGCAACTTTCCTTTTCATAATATTGTAATGTCCTTTTTTTGTTTGTTATTGTTCTTTTTTGTTCAGAGCACAGTTTAACATTTCTGAAGCTGCCAATTTTATATCACTCTGTAATCTTACCAATCTCTGGCTGAGTATTTTGGCAAAACCAAACAATGGAAACTCCAGATGGGAATATCAACAATGTAGGAAAAGATAGATTGCTACTTACCGTAAAGAAGACACGTTAAGTTGTAGACAGGCACAATTAAAAAACACTTACATAAAGCTTTTGGCCACAGTCTTCATTAGTAAGAGGGAGACATACATCACTCATACACACAAACAAGCACACCTCATGCACACATGAATATTTTGGCAGCTATTTTCAGACAAGACTTCATTATAGATAACTGCATCATCTTTGAAAAGTCTACCAGATTTAAACACCTAACATGAACAGCAAAGTTCCCCAAAACACCTCCCTGCAGTACACCTGAATTTACTTTTACATTTGTTGTTGATTCTCCATTCAAGATAACATACTACATTTGCCCTACCAAAAAATTCTGAATCCAGTAACAAATTTCATTAATGAGCATTGATGTGGCACCAAATCAAATGCTTCATGAGAGTCATCTACTTGAAACCCTTCATCCATAGTTTTATGAATATCATATGACAAAGTGAATTTTGGGTTATGCATGACAATTTCTTTCTGAAATTCATGCTGGATGGAATGGAGGAAATAATTTTGTTTGAGATACCTCATTATGTTTGAGCTTGGTGTATGTTCTAAAATTCTACAACAGATTAATATCAAAGATATCAAAAGTAGTTTTGTGTATCACTTTTTTTTTTTACCACTGGCACAGTTTTGGTTAGAGCAGTTATCAGTGTACTGTGTTTTAAAGAGGCACTAATTCAATAGTAAATTCTGGATAAACTCTGACAGGGATTCCATCACATCCTGAGGCATTGTTCAATTTTAGTGAGAACAGCTGTTTCTCAACAGTGACTGACACTAACATCTGCATCGCTCATCTTAAACTGGGTTTGTACTCCTGTATCTTTATTTGTAACAGAAAAATTGAAAATGAAGTTTGGCACTTCTGGTTTTACCTTTATATCCTCAATTTCAGGTCCTATGTTACTCATATCTGAATACTAACTTTTATTCCACTGATAGCCTTTTCATATGACCTGAATTTCTTTTGGTATGTGAGAGGTCATTTGCTAATATTCTGCTGTAGTACTCGTGGAAGGCTTGACGCATTGCCCTTCTGACAGCCTAACACATTTCATTTAGTACCTCTTTACACATGTTCCTACACTCCGTTATACACGTAATGTGAAGTAATCACTGTTTCTTTACAAAAACTGTAGCTCACAGAGGGGCCCTTACGTTATGAACTGTTCTGGTAGATACTTACATATCTGGTGTTTGGTCAATATTCCCTTACAGACACTTGCCCAGAGCTAAGGGTTTCAAGTTCCTCGCTGAGGTGCTACAATTTTGCTTCTTCATCTAGTTTACTGAACATGTAAATCTTCCTACTTTTTAGTTGCCCTTTGTGCTCTAATAATCGTCATTGTTACCAATGCCTTGCCGTCAGTGGTACTAGTTCCACTATGAACATCCGTAAAGACACCAGGTCCATTTGTCGCCACTGGACCCAACATATTTCCATCACAAGTGCCTTTCTGAACTATCTGCTCTACATGGTTTTCAAAGAACACATTCTGTATTGTTTCATATGCTGCTTACAAAACTGCAGCTACCCCAATTGATAGTTGGGTGATCAAAATCTCTTCCAATGATGACAGTGCCTGTGGAGGACATACATATTTGCGAGCTGAGGCTTGTATTATTATTTATTTTTTTTTATTTTCAGTTTTGTTCAAATCAGTAAATAAATATTAAATACAACTGTTGTTAAATCAAGTTTCAACAACGCTAGTAGTACAAACTTCATAAAAGATATTTATGTCCAGCAACAATAGGAAAAAGGAGGGAGGAGCCAAAAACCCAACTTGAGTACTTTATGTTTATCTACTTTAAAGTTGTAATTACATTACCAGTGTGTAGCCACATTCATTGACAGTTATCTTCTTGCTTTTAATTTGGTTTTGTGGGTTATAATCTAATTCTTGGAGATACAAATTAGAAAGTATGTAAGAAATTACTGGCTAAATGCTACTATCTATAAGAACATACTGATGCTAAAGAGATGTGGCCAAACTTGAAAAAACTGTTATTCAACATACCTGGAACAATAATTTTTTCTTTGGAAAATCTTCGGTTCATTGCACATTCTGTATATGCCATTTCTGATGCAATATTCTGGCTGCAATCTTGTTTTGATCTCTCCACTAATGGCCTACGAGGAAGTGTTTCTTTGGTATTATACACACAATTTATTTTCCCATGTTTGTTGTACTGTAATGAAGTATTTGGCACAATAGGTGGACTAAATGACAAAGGTTGCTGCTGTTCAAAGCATTCAACATCAGAATCATTCATGGATGATTCAAATTTGTATTTCAGGCCATCAAGTTTGTCAGGTGAAATGCTGTATATGTTACTTGTTGCTTCAGGTGTATCACAGGATACTGTTGAATTTATTGAACTGGAAAGAATGCCATGACTTGTTTCACAGTCTGGCATCTCTACACATTGTAACTCACAATTTTCACTCACAGTTTCTTTCTTTGTGCTGGAATTCCCATGCAGTATTAGATTCAGCGGGGATTCACGAACAACAGTGGTAGATGGCAGGTCATCACCAGCTTGTATACTTGCAGATTGCAAGTAATGTGTGGTAGTGGCAGATGGCAATGGCTGAATCTGGCACACTGAAGGTGATAACCTTGACAGAAATGATTTTTCAGCTTGTGTGATTGTATGTTGTGTATCACATCCAAACTGGTTTTGACCTAAAAATGTCAAAACAAATAAATAAAAATGAACAATGCAATGGTAAAGATCCAATTTGAATATATACTTAACATATTACAACTATTCACATAATCATGAACCTACTACTACTACTACTACTACTACTACTACTCCTCACACACACACACACACACACACACACACACACACACACACAGAGAGAGAGAGAGAGAGAGAGAGAGAGAGAGAGAGAGAGAGAGAGAAGTATAAGCCTCATAAGTTACTAAATAATAAATGCACAACTTAGGTTAATGTTGAGATATATAGGATGTCATAGGAGGAATGGTCAGTATTATCTTAAGAGTTATGAGCACTTTTTCATCTTCACTACTGTGAAAGACATCTCTTCTCTGAGCAAGTGCTCGTAGCTCTTAAGGTATGCATTTTACAGCCCATGTTTAGTAGACAATTGTTCCCTGTTTTCGTCCACTGTCTCCTACCAAAATCTGTAAAGCAAAGAGCTTGCAGTAGGAAAGATTTGTTTCACAGTATTGAAGATGAAGAAGTGTTAATAGCTCTTAAGCTATGCATTTTAGAGCCTGTTGTTCACTAGACATTTTTGCTTCCCATCATATCTCTGAATACTGAGCATTCCTCCTGGGACACCCTGTATAGCGTAAGTACATACATAAGACTATGCTCAACACTGCTGTAGAAGCTTGTTTAGTATAAACATCATAATTTAACTGATTAGAATAAAAAAAACACAGTCTCTGTTACATTTTCTTTGTTTTATCAGCATCATCAGGTATATCACTACCAATAAAACACACTAAAGTTAGTTACACAATCACGTTTATGCATTTCACACAAAACTTTTATACAATGTAATACATTCTTCATAAGTCATATGAGGAACAAAACAAAAGTGAAATGGAAGTAGATCATTTTAGATTTATTAAGGTATGGGGACCAGTAAACTCTCAACACGTGAAGCTGAACTGTTACAACACAAAGGACTGACAGTTGTCTCATCTGAGCACACTGGAAAAAAACCATCACGGTCCACCAAAGTACAAAAGCACTGCTGAAAATCAGGCCTATACAGTGAAAAATATGACACTTATCTTGGGAAAAAAGACAGTGTTTCTGAAAATTACTTTCTACCAGTACTGCCTAATAAGTTTTTATTCAAAATCAATAAACAGGAATTGTTACAATACATGAAGTGCTTGACAGAACACCGACAATTACTTAGTGTACATCCCATCACTTGTTCAAGTCGAGTGCAGGTAAAATTTACCATTGATGCTCCGTAAGCTCTGTTCCCACACATTCTAACACTTTACATGTGTACTTCTGTTACTATTGCATGAATGAAATAAGATGTAATCTGTGTCCAAGAATAGAAATCTAGGGCAGGAGGGAAGAGGGTAGGTAATAAAGTTCAAGTAATTATATTTAATAATTGTAAAACGCTAACCAAACTTAAAGAAGAGGAGCAAAAATATATCTGATGGTCCTATAGCATGTTACCAAAGAGTCATAGGCTGACAGGCCACATAGACAGAATGAATGAATGAATGAATGAATGAATGAATGAATGGGCACAGGGTGGACTGAAGAGGTTTTGAACACAGAGATGAGGGGGAAGAGGATGGTTTGGAATGAGAGAACTAGCACAAGATCAGTGAGAAGGCAACGCACAGAGATTAAGGAAAAAATAATTCTTGCAATATGGATAAAATACGATAAACATAAATAAAAACTGAAGGACAGACAGATTTAGTGAAATCTGATCTTGCCAAAAAATGAAGTGTAAGAAATATTCCTTACTCCCCAGTCCTCATACCCGTCCACTACTACAGAGGTGTGACAGACACCTCTTGTTTAATCACAGCAGCTACATTTATCTATCAACCACTACAAGCACTGTGTACTATCCTATTTAGCCAAGATCACCATCCAATTTTTCTTGCATGATTAGTTACTAGCAGAGAATGGGAACTAATTAACTCTATTATTCATTTCTGTTGAAGGAAATATGTATAAAGATCACATACTGCCACTGTTATTCAGCAGTTTAATGGCTCATGCACTCTCCTCTCCCTATACCAACTATTTTGAAATGTGAAAATGGCAACATACCCTCCCACCACATTCTAGAGACTGGCTGTCCCTTCTCCCATCCCCCACCTTCCCTGAACTTTTCACTAATCAGTACTCATCTCACTTTTTTTTTCTCTGTGCTACCAGATCTCCTTCTGCTGTTTCCTTTCTGCTATTTTCTTTTCTGTTCCCATTTAATGTCTTCCTTGCCATTACAGTCTGCCCTCTTAAGAGTTAAAATCCCTATATCTCACTTCCAATTTATTGTGTCCTACAGCTTTACACCCTGCTGACCCTTAAAACTGAACACCACGAAGGAATGAAATAAATGCCAAATCAGCATAACATGTACTACATGCTTAGATAGGGAAATGATTATCATTTCAACATAAGCTAGATAAGACTAACACCATCTGCATCTTGTACAAAATAAAATTGTGCTGCAGGTTTCTCATTCAAGACTCATACTTGCATGTGAGTTTGTTAGAAGAACACGTTACACCTCAGACAAGAAGTATTACCACCTATTACATCTACAGTTTATACCATCTACTGTTTGGCACCGAAATTCAACAGCGGCAGGAAAGAGCTCGCCGTGACCATGGTTTAATGTAATGCAATATGCTAGTCACTTTGGCTGAGATGCCAGGAATGTCACGCAAATACAGAATTGCTGGTTTCAGGAGGGACACAGAGGATTTCAGTGGTATCTTGCCACTAGTGGCCAAGAGGACAGACATACCATTCACTTGGCCATTCAGGCTCGTACAGTTACAACGCATACCTAGAGGGCACAAATGGGCTTGTTTGCAACAAGACAGATATCCACAAAGACAGTGTGATGCTGCTTGGAGTGCCACAAACTGTCAGCAAGGTGGGTGACCATTATTGCAGTTTCCCATGCTACAGTAATGCAAAGAGAAACATGCTGACAGTTGTAAGCCCGATGACAACAATCGACACAGAAGTGGCACCACATCATCTTTTCAGAGAAGTCCTTGTTCAGGGTACACACCTGTGTGTTCATGCGTGCATGCATGTGCACCTGGCATCATGGTACAGGATACATGACAACTGCCAACACAGCCAGTACTACGGACAGTAGTGAAGACTTTTCCTATTTCTTAGGACTGGTGGCTACGCCCTACCTATGATGTCCGCATAACATTATCTTTCAAGAAGTCCACACATTGCCCATGTTGTCCTGACCTGCCTTGATAAAGGGTGTTTTCAACTGTGTTTCTGGTCAGTACACCACTCCAGATCTCTTACCCACTGAAAATATCTGGTCACACTTCGCTGAGAGACTGGTGCACCACCAAATGCCAGCCATTACACTGATGAACACCAGCACAGAGCTAAAGTAGCATAGAATGACATACCCATAATTGCCATCCAAGCCCAGTTTGACTCAATGTCTAGATGAGTTAGAGCCATGTTGTTGCTAGAGGCCAAAACTCTATGTCTAAATTCTGCAGCACGAATACCTCCATATCACCTAAAAACCTAATGATACACTTTTCTTCTAAATGTATATGCACTGTAAGTACAAATTTCTTATTCGTTATCCATTCTTGTGTTGCAGTTTTAACAGCCAACAGTGCACAATCTTTCTTTCCCTCAATCTCCCTATCCTACCAACCTCACAACCTACACCATTACTCACAAAGGCTCATGGAGTGCACCTCGTACCCAGATATTCACTAAAATGACAACAGTCACACAGAAAAAACAGTGGATTTTAATCATGCAAACGAAAAACCTGGCTTTTATGGATAAAGCACTACAGCCAACTAGTGATCCACAAACAAAAATCATAGAATAGTTCAAAGTATACATTACACTTTGGCCGGAATTCATAGATTTTGACTGTTTCAACTAAATATGTAATAATATTAAAAAAGTAATGTTCTCAAGAAAGTCTCATACTTAAGTAGAATTTACTTAGAACACCACAGTTTGGATTCCAGACGGGCTGCTCAACTAAGAATGCTATTTATACATTCATCACCAAATACTACAAGCCACAAATAACAAAATACTGTTAGCTGATACTTTTGTGATATCTCCAAGGTGCTTAACTGCGTAGAAGATGTTACTCTCTTAGACTCAAACAAGTTGAGTGTACGGCCACCAATTCCATAATATTTGCGTATGTCTGGCCATCAATTCAACAATATTTAACGAGCAGAAAGCAAAACATTGTTCTGAATAATTCAAACAATGGTGAAAGGAAGAAAATTTTACTAATTGGGTAGAAATCACAGGAGGAGTCCCACAGGGTTTAACTTTGAGTACATTTCTATCCCTTATCCATGTGAATGATCTTTCACTTTGTGATGGAGCAAGCTGGGTTATTTTTACTTCCCCTCTTGTTTTGACATCTGCCTCCTTAAAATTCGTTTTTTTCAATTTTAACTAATTACCATTAAAATACATGAATATAATCTGTACTTTCATAATAGAGAAAGGTTGACCCTCAGTTTTAAGGAATATAAAACTAGATCTAATTTTGAGCTTAGTTTTATGTATGTAATTTATTTTCTAATTTATTTTGACTATTCCTAGTTAGTATCTTTCATTATAGGGAGAAATCAGTAATTGTTTCATAACTTAAATTCTATTGTTGACATATAAACAAATATAAATTCTCTACTAATTATAAACATTAGGAAGACGAAATGCTAGTATTCTTAAAGTATCTATTTGGCTTTAGTCGGAAACATGTTAACAAAAACAGCCTATCATTAATTTCAAAGTAATTAACACATTTGTCAAAAGTATTGTTTGTGTACTTATATTTGTTAATTTCATGATTTAAACAAATAATTCCGACTAACTCTGGTAGTAAAAGAAACTGTTAAAAACAACCAATTTTTCGATGTATTCAGTTAATCAAATGAGTTAAGTTTTAATTGTAATTTTTGTAAATTAAACATCAAACAATGTGTAGTTTCAGCACCTATTATTGTGATGATATATAAGGGCCTGATTTTTGGTCACAAGACAGTCAGTCCATGGCCGAGTATCAGATCAGGAACCTGTGTTGCTTAGAATGACAACAATATCTCAACTTAACAGTGAAATAAGTGTTACACCAATAGGCCATGTGTTAAAGCAATGACAGTGTCTGCTCCATACGTACCAGATTATTCTACAAAAACTGTGAACTTCGTGGTTAGGTTTTACTGCTCATAGATGTTCAACAGGAAACTTTTGTAGCAGTACGTGGAGGTTTGCCTGCAAACTATTAATGAGGCATATCGAAAGTTAAACATATAACTATATATTATTAGGGGCTTGTGAGCAGTGAAATTAAAACACACTGAAACAAAACTGTGCACCTGTCGGCTACATTATTTATGGCAGTCTGTGTCGGAATCCACAACCCAGTTTTCAGTCAGTGTAGCAATGCAGTGTGTCGACACAGAGGACATCAAATGAAATAAATAAAGCAGGCAGAACTGTTACAACTTGACAGTCATCAAGCAGAATTGGTATTTTTTGTAGACAGTTCTGATCTTATAATAAAGACCATTCAAGAGAAAGCAACAGAAGACATTTCTCAAAGAATTATTTAATGGTTCACTGGAAACTGACTTTCCCTTAACTTTTATGTAATACATTATCTTCAGTTCTGTACACCAAACAGCTGTGAAAATTACCGAACTATCAGTTTGATAAGTCACGGCTGCAAAACACTGACACCAATTCTGTACAAACGAATGGAAAACTGGTAGAAGCCGACGTCGGGGAAGATCATTTTGCATTCCGCAGAAATGTTGGAACACGCAATACTGACCCTACGACTTATCTTACAAGATAGATTAAGGAGAGGTAAACCTACTTTTCTAGCATTTGTAGACTTAGAGAAAGCTTTTGACACTGGACAACTCTCTTTCAAATTCTGAAGGTGGCAGGGGTTAAATACAGGGAGCAAGAGGCTATTTATAATTTGTACAGAAACCAGATGACAGTTATAAGAGTAGAGGAGCATGAAAGGGAAGCAGTGGTTGGGAAGGGAGTGAGACAGGGTTGTAGCCACTCCCCAATGTTATTCAATCTGCATATTGAGCAAACAGTAAAGGAAATGAAAGAAAAGTTCGGAGTAGGTATTAAAATCCATGGAGAAGAAATAAAAACTTTGAGGTTCGCTGATGACATTGTAATTCTGTCAGAGACAGCAAAGGACTTGGAAGAGAAGTTGAACGGAATCGACAGTGTCTTGAAAGGAGGATATAAGATGAACATCAACAAAAGCAAAACGAGGATAATGGAACGTAGTTGAATTAAACTGAGTGATGCTGAGGGTATTAGATTAGGAAATGAGACGCTTAAAGTAGTAAAGGAGTCTTGCTATTTGCGGAGCAAAATAACTGATGATGGTCGAAGTAGAGAGGATATAAAATGTAGACTGGCAATGGCAAGGAAAGCGTTTCTGAAGAAGAGAAATTGAGTGTAGCCATGTATGGAAGCGAAACATGAACAATAAATAATTCGGACAAGAAGAGAATAGAAGCTTTCGAAATGTGGTGCTACAGAAGAATGCTGAAGATTAGATGGGTAGATCACATAACTAATGAGGAGGTATTGAATAGAACTGAGGAGAAGAGGAGTTTGTGGCACAACTTGACTAGAAGAAGGGATCAGTTGGTAGGACATGTTGTGAAGCATCAAGGGATCGCCAATTTAGTATTGGAGGCTGTGTGGAGGGTAAAAATTATAGAGGGAGACCAAGAGATGAATACACTACGCAGATTCAGAAGGATGTAGGTTGCAGTAGGTACTGGGAGATGATGAAGCTTGCACAGGATAGAGTAGCATGTAGAGCTGCATCAAACCAGTCTCAGGCCTAAGGACCACAACAACAACTGCCAAGGAAACAACCTTACAGGAATTGATTGGCAATTTTCCACTTTTCTACATTAAGAACAAACAGAGAAATGCGGTCCAAAATATCCTGAGCCCTCAGAGGAAGATTTTTTAACCATCTACAGTGGCAAAATTTTAGGCCTACTTTCTTTGAATTTGAAAGTTCCATGTACATTTCAACTTTTGCAAGCGAGTCATGAAATAAATAACACAAACTTTGAAGAAATTACCTATGTGCCAATGAGAAGCAAGAGCACCTTTTTCAAAAGAATTATGTAGGGTGTGTAAGCTGAAGGTGCCTAATACCAATAATTTCTTTCCATGATCTTGTTTCATATTATTCTGCAGAATACTAATGAATTTTTCATTTACTGCAGGTTCATCCATACACACTTGCAGAAGTCTTAAGTTTGATACTTTCTACAGCAGCCATAAATGAATTTTTAATATTCTCTGCTATTGCACGGCCCATTAAAATACAAAAAAAGTATCTTGTATGAACCTGATATAAGTCTGTATTTCAAAACCTAACTGAAATATTCATCTGCTTGGTATGGCGGGTGTATTTAAAGTTCATGAAATAAAAGTGTGTACTCATCCACAGAATCTAAGCATTTAAACTAACTCTGTTCGAAATGTGGTGCAATACCAAAACAAATTATATAGGGACATTTTCTCTCCACAAGTGAAGTACTTTGCTGTTTCATTATCAGGAAACATAATTATAAATGAAAATGAAATATCTGTACATGACTTGAAAGAATAATTTGATTCACAGCTTTTCCTTGCCCCAAATTACTTCAGCCTTCAGACATTCATTTTCTGACAAGTATGCTTTTACTGTTGGCGAGTATTGGAAGCTTGGAGCTTCATGTATTGCTGAATTTGAGTGCAAGTCTTTAGAAAATTAAAGTAAATTGTCCACATTTTGTGATATTCCTGCATTTGGTTTAAAAAAATGCAGTGTGCTTCCTTGCTGTTTCACTAATGCAGTGTGTTTCTGTTGTACAAAGAAAAAAAATTTGCTGGTATTATTTTTAATAATACTGTTGGTAATTAATATAAAGCCCTAAATCAATTTTTAAAAATAATTATTGCCACCTCTGCAGTTTACAACCTATGGCAAATTTCTTCCCCCAGACACATGTTACAGCTACAAACTGTATTTCAAAAGACACAATTCTGCGAGTACTTTCTTTTAACAGTTTCCCTTGAATTGGCCACATACTTGCATTTTGCAGGTGGTAGGAGCCTAAAAGTCAAAAAACTTGCTACCAGCTAGACAATTCGACGTCTCTGTGTCATTGCTGATGTTATATTGTGTAAAAGTAATTATCATCATTTGTTCTTTACAGGCTGATAGATGGGGCCCTGTTATGTTCTTAACTGTTTGCATCTTTTAGTGTTCCAGTACTAGAATTGATCTGCTGGCGACACAGCTCTCTTCTCACGTAACCCAGTTCCACCTCTATTGGTTCTTGATGGCGGCAGGGAAACAATCCAGCATATGCCATATTGAATTTGAATGATGTGGTCTGTAATTCACACTTTTAAGCTGAAGTAATCTTGCTGTGAGAATTCTATGTCTTTGTGTCACCTATATAATGAAAGTGCTGGTGAAATTACAAGTTTTGCAATATAATTTGTGGGTGTAGCACTCCATTAAGTGCAGTGCCCAAGTAATTTACCTTTGCCCTTGTGATTTTTATTGTTATTATTTTGACTGTAAAGTACCTCATCTTCCTGCTAAATTTCCACGATTTCGAGCGATCATGATTACACACTAATCTTTTACCATTTGTTTTATCATTAATCATTTGTTTCATTTATACCTCACCTTTCTGATAAATTTTAGCACTCACCTCCTCAGATACTAAACAATAATTATTATCCAAGTAGGTACAGATTAAGTGTATTAACAACTCATTCATGAATTTATGTGTAACACGTGTAATTTAAGCACATCAAGTGAAGTATTCTCATCAAGTTACATGTAACATAAAATAACACCTTTGATAACCTAACAATAATAAATAAGCAATGGTAACTAAAGGCATAAAAATTTTCAGTGAGAGAAATAGATTTCTGCAGTACTGTTGTAAGAAATGTAGAGTAACCCAAGAATTCGCAGATTATTCAAAAGCATACAAAAGAATCTATGGTAGAGTAGTCAAAGGGGCAAAAATTATGCGGAATGACAATTTGATAAGAAACTCATCTAACAAAATGAGATCCGTGTGGAGAGTTATAAAGAAACAAACTTGTAGTTCAGCTCCGGAGAAAAAGAATGTACCAATAACACTAGAAGGTTCAAAAGTCACACACCCAAATTCAGTTGTGGAAAAATTCAATGAATACTTCACTTCACTAGCTGAAGATCTCATTCAATTATACTGTCAAGGACCAGTCCCAAGTTTCTCCAACAAGTCAGTGATCTCGACTGCTTCTATGTATGTTTATGAAACAAACCCCAATGAAATTGTAAGTAAAATTAAATAATTAAGCAATAAAATGTCAAGTGGTTTTGATGAATTACCTGATTTCATATAAAAAGCATGTGCTCACCACATAGCAAACCGCTTGGCAAAAATTTTCAACCTCTTTTTAAAAACTGGTGTATTTCCAGATATTTTTAAAATAGCAAAAGTTTCACCACTGCAAAAAAATGGTTCTTCTGAAAAAATATCAAACTACCAACCCGTGTCATAGTTAAGTTCCTTCTCAAAAATTCTATAAAAACTCTGCTATGACAGTCTTTTAAGTTTCATAAATAAATATGAACATCTTAGAGTACAGCAACACGGTTTTAGAAAGTCTAAATCTACACAGACAGCAACTTTTGAATTCTTAGATTGCATTTTACAATCCCTTGATCAACATAAATTAGCTGCAGGTATTTTTCTAGATCTATCAAAAGCCTTTGACGTCCTGCACCAAAACATTCTGCTCGAAAAATTACAAAGACGAGGTGTAGCACATAGCTGGTTGTGTTCATACCTAAAAAACCACAGGCAGAAAGTATCACTTCAGTATGAATTCAACAAAATGAATAAAACAAGAAACAACTCCTTTCTTTCTAGTGAATTACCAATAAAATATGGTGTACCACAGGGCTCAATCTTAGGCCCAATACTATTCTTGATTTACGTAGACGACTTAGTTGAATATATGAGCCCCACAAAAACTATCCTGTTTGCCGATGACACCAGCATATTGCTCACTGGATCCAGTCCAGAAACTTTGCACTCCACAGCAGAAAATACTATGAAAAGACTTTCTGAGTGGTTCACAAAAAACAAACTCATTATAAATACTGAAAAAACTGTGTGTGTCGATTTTCATTTAATTCCTCCAACTAATCAAATGTCTGTTCAAGCACAATTAAGAAATGATCCCCTAGAAAATGTAAGTGTCACAAAATTTTTGGGTCTATGGGTTCAGCAAGACTTAAAGTGGGAGACGTATATAAATAACGTGTCTAGAAAACTATCATTTGTGTGCTATGGCCTAAGAATTTTAAAGGCTACAACAAGCAAAACAACAGTACTGCAGGCACACTATGCACAGTTCCACTCACTAGTCCGATATGGGATCATTTACTGGGGATACTCAACTCACAGTGTAAAGGTTTTTAGAATGCAAAAAAGAGCTCTACGAATAATTTGTGGCCTTAAAAAGATGGAGTCCTGTAAATCACATTTTACTGAGCTTGGTGTTCTAAATGTTCCAAGTTTATTCATTTATGAAACTATCTTGTTCACTAGGGACTACCTCCTGAAAACAGGCAAACTACTACAGAACAAAAATGTACACAACTATAATACCAGAGGGAAATCAAATATACAGGGTTATTACACATGATTGAAGCGATTTCACAGCTCTACAATAACTTTATTATTTGAGATATTTTCACAATGCTTTGCACACACATACAAAAACTCAAAAAGTTTTTTTAGGCATTCACAAATGTTCGATATGTGCCCCTTTAGTGATTCGGCAGACATCAAGCCGATAATCAAGTTTCTCCCACACTCGGTGCAGCAGTAATGAGTTCGAAAGCATCGTTGATGCGAGCTCGCAGTTCTGGCACGTTTCTTGGTAGAGGAGGTTTAAACACTGAATCTTTCACATAACCCCACAGAAAGAAATCGCATGGGGTTAAGTCGAGAGAGCCTGGAGGCCATGACATGAATTGCTGATCATGATCTCCACCACGACCGATCCATCGGTTTTCCAATCTCCTGTTTAAGAAATGCCGAACATCATGATGGAAGTGCGGTGGAGCACCATCCTGTTGAAAGATGAAGTCGGCGCTGTCGGTCTCCAGTTGTGGCATGAGCCAATTTTCCGCGGGCTACGCGTGAAACTTGCCCACACGCGTTCAACCGTTTCTTCGCTCACTGCAGGCCTACCCGTTGAGTTCCCCTTACAGAGGCATCCAGAAGCTTTAAACTGCGCATACCATCACCGAATGGAGTTAGCAGTTGGTGGATCTTTGTTGAACTTTGTCCTGAAGTGTCGTTGCACTGTTATGACTGACTGATGTGAGTGCATTTCAAGCACGACATACGCTTTCTCGGCTACTGTCACCATTTTGTCTCACTGCGCTCTCGAGTGCTCTGACGGCAGAAACCTGAAGTGCGGCTTCAGCCGAACAAAATTTTATGAGTTTTTCTACGTATCTGTAGTGTGTCATGACCATATGTCAATGAATGGAGTTACAGTGAATTTATGAAATCGCTTCAATCATTTGTAATAGCCCTGTACAACAAAAATATCACAGAACAACAACCTATCAGAGAAGCATAATTAACATTGGTATAATACTACACAATAAGATACCAGAGGAAATAAAAAATGCTTCTCATCCAATATTTAAAGCTAAACTAAAGTCATTTCTAATAAAACACTGTTTCCATTCTGTCAGAGAATTTCTGAATACGTAACAAAATTAATTGTAATAGGTACCTATTTTTAATTTGCCTACTATTTTGCTAATACTATGTATTATTGTAACTTATCTTTGACCCGTCCAATATCAATTGTATAATTTGTGCTGTATGATAAAACTGGACCAATAAAAAATCAAATAAAATCATATGAGCTTTCAATGCTGCTTCTCCCATCAACACTATATCAATGTCCTTTACACAAATCTTACACTTTTCTTTGTGAATGTCTTTTGATGGCAATGGCCATTACTTATATTCATCTTGTCACGGTCACAGCTGGCTAAGCGACACTTTCCAGGCATTTTAATCACAATTTTAAAAATACACCTGTTCTGCAGAGTTTCCACCAAATGCGTGCTACAAGTAGGGATGGGTGATAAATTGCAGACTGATAAATTGCCACAGGTGTTTTCTTGTCACAGGTGGACTGTTTAGTTAAGGTTTCCGTATTCCTTACTATTGCTGCCAATGTACAGTATCTCCCACAACTGGCACTGCAGTAATGAATTTACATGCAGAAAATGGTGTACGTTGCCAGTACTGTATGAAATTGTACCCCTACTCTATTCTTCATGCCTGAGTTGGGGATAGCCTTATCTCCCTTGCCCTAATGTCACGAGGTTGAGCAACCCTCATAACTGCTTTGACCTTTGACCTATACATCAAGTCTTTTTTCACCTTTTTAACTTTGACAAGTTAATAGATTTTAAGTTAAGAACCCTGTATCAGTGAGCATACTGGCTATGTGTCGAATGGGGAAAGCACGTGATCTATCGAGTTTGACTGAGGGCAGATTGCAATGGAATGAGCATTTCAAAACCTGCACGATTTGTCAGATGTTCGATGAGTGCTGTGGTGAATGTCTTCAACACTTGGCAAAACCAAGGTGAAACCACATCCAGACATTGAGGGATTGGATGTCATAGGCTGGTCAGACTGTTAAAACAGGACAGGCAGGGAACTGTGGCAGAATTAACATCAGACTTAAATGCTGGGCAGAGTAAAAGTGTCTCTGAACATAAGGCACACCAAATGCCTCTAACATGTAACAGGCGTTTTTCCCTCATTCTATTTGTGAGTTAACAGGAAGGAAAATGACTAGTATTGGTATGGGGTACCCTCAGCCACACATCGTAGGGTTGACTGTGGAGTTTCAATGCATATCTAGAATGATGGGCTTCTGCAGCCAATGATCCATGCATGTGCTAATGTTTACACAACAAAATGAGCAATTACGACTAAAATGGACATGTGAACACCACTATTGGATGTTGGCACAGTGACAGAGAGTACAGTGACAGAGAGTTGCATGGTCTGGCGAATCCCGATACCTTCTTCTTCATGCTGATGGAAGGGCACAAATCCATCACCTTCCAGGGGAACAGCTTCTTGATAACAGTGCTACGGCACAGAGACAAGCTGGCGGTTGCTCCATTATGGCCTGGGGAACATACATATTGGCATCCATGAGTCCAGTGGAGCTTGTGCAGGGCACCATGATGACTGAGGAGAATCGGACATTGGTTGCAGACCACGTACATGCCTTCATGCAATCATGTTTCCTGACGGCAGAGGCATTTTTCAACAAGACAATGTGCCATGTCACAAGGCCAAGAGTGTGATGGAGTGGTTCGAGGAACATAGTGGTGAGTTCCAATTGATGTGCTGACCCACCAACTAGCAAGATCTGTATCTGACTGAGTAAATCTGGGATGTGATCAAATGTGTCATCAGAGCTCAAATCCCCTCTCCCTAGAATTTAAGGGAATTACGCGACGTGCACAGATGTGATGCCAGCTCCCTCCAGTGACCTACCATGGCCTTCTTGCTTCCATGTCACAATGTATTGCCGCTGTTATCCATGCCAAACAAACACATACTGGCTATTAGGTAGGTGCTCATAAGGTTCTGGTTGATCAATGTGTAACTTGACTCCATGCCAGAACAAATATTTTCAGTAGCTCCAGAAAAAGCTTTTGCACACACATCTAGCAGCGTAGTCAGGATTGGAAAGTGGTATGTGCTGGTCTTGTGATTAGACACAGTATTCATGTTCAGAAAAAGAAACCACATCAATTTGCTTGCCAATGAGGGGAAGGAGAAAAGGGTGTGTGTGTGTGTGTGTGTGTGTGTGTGTGTGTGTGTGTGTGTGTGTGTGTGTGTGTTTGGGGGGGGGGGGGGGAGACACACTACGTGTTGAGTACCGCTGTACTGCCAGGAGAACAACAGGAGATAGCGCCTCCACCTGCAGACCAATGTCGGAGGAGAACAGATATGCAAGGATAAGGCAGACTTAACCCATTTATCATCTGCTCTGGTGGCAGCTCATTACAGAAGAGACAGACATTTTGCTGGCTCATCTCAGGGCTCCTCAGTCTCACAAATCAGTTGATCGTGCAATCTGATTTCATTGGTGTCGTATCGGCCACCGCACAGCAGCCGTCAACTCGACACGGCATGCTACAACACGCGCGGCACACAGCGAGTACTGCTGGGGCCGCACACAATGTCAACAACTGGCGCAAGTGAACAGGTCGTCGCGGGGTTAGCGGCAGCGTACACACCACTATTGATACGGATTACCCTGGCAGCGCTGCCCTTGCCACCAGAGTGAGCAACCGTATAAGGGCGCCATCTACCAACACACTGATTGGCCGGACCTGCGGATTTAAGCGAGCTCCCTGAGCCCGTTTAACCAGTTCAATCTTCGCCAATGACTGTGTTACTACCTGGCTGCTGGATTCATGACGACTGAACCGTACTGTGGCCTCCCTGGCTGGAAACTTGCGACGCGTCAATATCGACTGGTTGGCAGTGGTTTGGACTTGTATTCTCTACTAGTGACTCTGATTTCTCCTATGTGCTACAGCCAGCGAAGTGTTGTGTAGTCAAACTTAAGTTTTGTTTTTGAATGGCAGAAGGTCAAATAAATTTGGTTATCACGGAATATTTGTTGTGTTATAGTGCGGACATAACAATTAGTAGAGTGGATTTGCAGATGATGACCTGGTCTATTCCAGAATGAACTGGTCTATTGCTATTACATAAGTGGAAAGGCAAAGAACAAAATAGGCTCTTTGTAGAATTTAAATAACAAAAGCTTTTCATGTTCGGGGTCTGGGGTGCTCTAGCATATCTCCTCCCCTCTCCCCGAAAGAATGTACCACAGGTGAATTCTACAACTTCAATGGGGCCTTAAATCTATGGGTAACAAAATTTTATTTCATTTAACAATTCAAATCTTGAAATGTGAGTACGATTGTTACATCACAGTGTAGTCACTACAATTGGTGATACAGGACCGATGGTGGCGGCATTACAATTGTAGCCGCCGCTGGTTGCAGAGACAGTTTTAAGGAGAAGTACAAGCAACTGATAACACTTATTTGACAAGGATGAGAGTATTTAAAAAAAAAAAAAAAAAAAAAAAAAAAAAAAAACAGAAACCCATGAGCCCACAAAGTCCAATGTCCTTACGGTGACTGCGTAACTACTGTGGTGGCACCAATCTGTTGCCAACCTAACCAGATAGAAATCACGGAACCGGATTTTGAAACACAATTGTTTGTTTTAACTGCAATCAAGGTGGACTGAAGCAGTGTTTGTTTTGTGATTACTTTGCACTGCTGATTACATCCTCTAAGTAACATTTTAATTATTTAATGGACCAAAGAAAAGTTGCAAAACTGAAAATATATTAGTGTGTGAAAGACACCAAGTAAGCTACTTGGTTAAATCTTTCTTATCATCAACCAGTATGAAATAAAAAATGAAACTGATTTAACTATGGTTGGTTGGTTCATTGGTGACTAAACAGCAAGGGAATCAGTCCCTTGAACCACGGGTAGTTCATCCAGAATTAGTGATGTCCACAAAGTAAAGAATTTACAGGGAAGTGTATGGCTTGGACCATTACATAGGTCAGATCAGATGAGGGATTCTCCCAGGGCTCATCTAATGGCAAGAAAAGCCCCACCCTGCATCCAACTCCTGCCAGGGCAATTAAGGGCGAAGACAGTAATAGAGAAAATAATGTCTTCAAGTTGGCAGATTTAGAACAGTAAAAGTGAGAAGGCTAAAAATGTAAGGGATGTTTGTTAGATCATCAATAATAAAAAACAAGGTGTGGAGCAGTATATATATAAAAACAAAGATGATGTGACTTACCAAAAGAAAGTGCTGGCAGGTAGATAGACACACAAACAATCACAAACATACACACAAAATTCAAGCTTTTGCAACCAACGGTTGCTTCATCAGGAAAGAGGGAAGGAGAGGGAAAGACGAAAGGATGTGGGTTTGAAGGGAGAGGGTAAGGAGTCATTCCAATCCCGGGAGCGGAAAGACTTACCTTAGGGGGAAAAAAGGACAGGTATACACTCGCACACACACCCATATCCAACCGCACATACACAGACATTTGTAAAGGCAAAGAGTTTCGGCAGAGATGTCAGTTGATGCAGAAGTACAGAGGCAAAGATGTTGTTGAAAGACGGGTGAGGTATGAGCGGCGGCAACTTGAAATTAGCGGAGGTTGAGGCCTGGCGGATAACGAGAAGAGAGAATATACTGAAGGGCAAGTTCCCATCTCCGGAGTTCTGACAGGTTGGTGTTAGTGGGAAGTATCCAGATAACCCGGACGGTGTAACACTGTGCCAAGATGTGCTGGCCATGCACTAAGGCATGTTTAGTCACAGGGTGATCCTCATTACCAACAAACACTGTCTGCCTGTGCCCATTCATGCGAATGGACAGTTTGTTGCTGTCATTCCCACATAGAAAGCTTCACAGTGTAGGCAGGTCAGTTGGTAAATCACGTGGGTGCTTTGACATGCGGCTCTGCCTTTGATCGTGTACACCTTCCGGGTTACAGGACTGGAGTAGGTGGCGGTGGCAGGGTGCATGGGACAGGTTTTACACTGGGGGCGGTTACAAGGGTAGGAGCCAGAGGGTAGGGAAGGTAGTTTGGGGATTTCATAGGGATGAACTAAGAGGTTACGAAGGTTAGGTGGACGGCGGAAAGACACTCTTGGTGGAGTGGGGAGGATTTCATGAAGGATGGATCTCATTTCAGGGCAGGATTTGAGGAAGTCGTATCCCTGCTGGAGAGCCACATTCAGAGTCTGATCCAGTCCCGGAAAGTATCCTGTCACAAGTGGGGCACTTTTGTGGTTCTTCTGTGGGAGGTTCTGGGCTTGAAGGGATGAGAAAGTGGCTTTGTTTATTTGCTTCTGTACCAGATCGGGAGGGTAGTTGTGGGATGCGAAAGCTGTTTTCAGATTGTTGGTGTAATGGTTCAGGGATTCCGGACTGGAGCAGATTTGTTTGCCACGAAGACCTAGGCTGTAGGGAAGGGACCGTTTGATGTGGAATGGGTGGCAGCTGTCATAATGGAGGTACTGTTGCTTGTTGGTGGGTTTGATGTGGACGGACGTGTGAAGCTGGCCATTGGACAGATGGAGGTCAACGTCAAGGAAAGTGGCGTGGGATTTGGAGTAGGACCAGGTGAATCTGATGGAACCAAAGGAGTTGAGGTTGGAGAGGAAATTCTGGAATTCTTCTTCACTGTGAGTTCAGAGCATGAAGATGTCATCAATAAATCTGTACCAAACTTTGGGTTGGCAGGCCTGGGTAACCAAGAAGGCTTCCTCTAAGCGACCCATGAATAGGTTTGCGTACGAGGGGGCCATCCTGGTGCCCATGGCTGTTCCCTTTAATTGTTAATACGTCTGGCCTTCAAAAGTGAAGAAGTTGTGGGTCAGGATGAAGTTGGCTAAGGTAATGAGGAAATAGGTTTTAGGTAGGGTGGCAGGTGATCGGCGTGAAAGGAAGTGCTCCATCGCAGCGACCGTTGGTTGCAAAAGCTTGAATTTTGTGTGTATGTTTGTGTGTCTATCGACCTGCCAGCGCTTTCGTTTGGTAAGTTACATCATCTTTGTTTTTAGATATATTTTTCCCACATCGAATGTTTCCCTCTATTACATCCATATCATTAATTTGAACCCAACAATTATGTTTGTTATTGTCACTGTTGCATTTCGAAATCTTTTCTGTCGTCTTATTTTCTCTCACTGTGTTTGCCACTAGTTTCACTTTGTATTCACCTTCTCCTTTTTACCGTAATCTACTATACAATTTTATCCCGCCTATATATACTCAATAATACGTAACCCACTTCCAAACTATAACCAAAAAAATATTTTTTCCGCTTTCAACACTACCGCTGCTATAAAATCCACCGTTTCTAGTTCACAAACAGTTCCTTTCACCTATTAAACAACCATTTCGGCTAGTTCTAATAATTATCGCTTTATTTCTATTTCAGTTTTCCCGCATCACTAATCATTTTTAGCCGCTTCCCACAGGTTTTAACGTCATTATTTCTTCGTCAGACAATTGTTAGCCCCATTTTCATAATCTGCCACCACAAAACCACTCCTTTTAATACATGTACACACAGTTCTTTCGAAAGTTTCCCGAATTTCTCCACCCTTTAACGTGTTTTGGCGGCAACACAACCACCTAACCTTTGTGCACATAGTTGTCTACCAACCCAGGTTCACCACAGGATCAACATAGCCCATCTTTAACCAACACTTTTTTGCCTTTTTTCACACCAGATCTCCAGTTGCTTTCTAGTTCACCTTTATCTCTCCCCATATATTTTTATTTTCATTTTCATTTCAGTCTCATGTTACATTTTCCACCTTCTAATACCATGTCACACTCACAACACCCCCACAACGACCCCATTAAGTTATATTTACATTCCCTCCGCAAACATGCCTTCGCCCTAGCCAGGTTACGATCCCATATTTTATTTTCTCAGGCTTGTCTGACATTAGGCATTACCCCCAAAGGCCTCACTCTTAAAGTTCCCATCTCTGGCTGCAACCCTTCTTTCCATCAGACCCTATACCAATTCCTAACTGAACAATCCATTGCCCTCACCCACCTAATCCTTCACCTACACATCAACTCAGCCAACGAACACACCCGTCAACTCCTATCCTTAATAAAAGTCCTCAGTCTTTCCTCTCCCACATCCACACCGGCTGTTCAGAGCATCCTCCTACAGGCCAACCGCAAACTAGAACAGCATGCCACCCTCCACCTCAAAAAACTATCCAATCTCCTGGTTTCCCACCTCCGGAAAGGCAACTCACTCACCCTTCACAACCTTTCCAACAAACCTCAACCTCCTCTCATTGCACACAAACCCAGTCTCTCCCATCAAAGCTTTGCCTCTGTATATGTCTGCTTGTGTCTGTATGTGTGTGGATGGATGTGTGTGTGTGTGTGCGAGTGTATACCCGTCCTTTTTTCCCCCTAAGCTAAGTCTTTCCGCTCCCGGGATTGGAATAACTCCTTACACTCTCCCTTAAAACCCAAATCCTTTCGTCTTTCCCTCTCCTTCCCTCTTTCCTGACGAGGCAACCGTTGGTTGCGAAAGCTAGAATTTTGTGTGTGTGTTTGTGTGTCTATCGACGTGCCAGCGCTTTCGTTTGGTAAGTCACATCATCTTTGTTTTTAGATATTTTTTCCCACATGGAATGTTTCCATATGGCCGAAAATGAGTCAACCTACATTGAAAAGCATTTAATACATACTAAGTGAGGGATGAAAGTGTGAAGTGGTCAAGGAGGTGAATCATCTTTCAGTATTTGAGACTAAGATTTCAGAAGGCCATGCTTAGCATGGAGGACCAGAAGAAGGGAGCATTCCACCACGATATGAATTCCTGTCCGTAAGGCTCCACAGTTACAATGTGGGGTGGCTCATTATGTAAAATAAAACTATGGCTTAGCATAGTATGACCCATGCAGAGGCAACATAGGACGGTGGATTTCTTCCAGGAGGAACAGAAGAAAGAGCACCAAGCTGGTGTGGAGTTTAACGCAGGGGGCAGCAGCCAAAAAAATGTCATTCCATCTCAGAGTGAGCAGAAGTCTTATCTGCACTTGCAAATATGCACCTGGGACTAGGAAAGAAAATGGCGAGGGTGAATAATTGCTCCTCTAGTCAAATGATCAGTCAGTTCATTCCCTGGGATACCCATACAATTTGGGACCAAAGAAAGACAACTGAGTAGTCAGTATGACTATGTTCAGTGAGAAGGTCATGAATAGCACAGACAGTGCCGGATTAGCCATGTAGCAAGAGTTAGCAAATGCTACGGGCCTCGAGCATTATGAGGCCCTGTGCCTGGCTGAAAAAAAAAAAATCTATATAAAGTTAGGGATGAATGGTTTTCTACATACCATCCAATGGAAAGAAGGTGGTGTCCAACATTACAATGAGAAGTAACAATTTTAGCTCATTTCTAAAAGAGTGCTGGCCACACCATCATAAGTTGACAACACTGCGAAACGTACAGGGGAATTCCCTAATGTTGCCCCAGGTAGTTGTAATAAGTGATCAGCCAGAAAAGGGCTCTACTGGTTACACACACACACACACACACACACACACACACACACAAAAGAGAGAGAGAGAGAGAGAGAGAGAGAGAGAGAGAGAGAGAGAGAGAGAGAAAGGGCACTCTGTCTTCAGGCCACGAGTGGCCTACCGGGACCATCCGACCGCTGTGTCATCCTCAGTGGAGGATGTGTATAGGAGGGGCTCTCCCGGTCGTAAGATGGTATTCTTGACCAAAGCCGCTACTATTTGGTCGAGTAGCTCCTCAATTGGCATCACGAGACTGAGTGCACCCCGAAAATTGGCAACAGCGCATGGCAGCCTGGATGGTCAGCCATCCAAGTGCCGACCACACCCGACAGCGCTTAACTTTGGTGATCTCACAGGAACCAGTGTATCCACTGCGGCAAGGCCATTGCCAAGTAAGTAATTAATGGAAACAGTATTTATTTTTCTAAGTCTACTGTTACAGTCGTTAATTCCTTCTGCAGTATATTTACTTTTCTTAAAATACTTCTGATATGAGTGTTCTAGGGCAAGGGGCTTCCTTGTTGGTGGACTATAGCATACATAGTTTCGCTTTTCCTATGTTTCCTTTGTGTCATCATTTCTTTGCATGTTGCTGTGGACTAACAGGGTACGATACTACTGTAGAACATATTAAGAGAGTGAAATATAATTTTGTCTGGTGATTGCGAAATTTGCCGGTGGGAAAATAACATACACTGAAGAATAATGTGAATTTATTTGTTTTGTTGATATACTCTAGTAAGTTTAAAAAACCAAGTAGGTTCTATGTGCAACTTATGTAACAACATAGCTATCAATTATCTGTGTTTGACCTGATAGTAAAATGTTATTGTTGTAATTCATTTATTTCCACTTACAGCAAAAATTTATTTGCCACTGAGGCACCACTTATGGGACTGACTTTTTCAAACCACCAATAGAGTGGTGTAAGACTGGGTGCCAGGCTTCACACCACACTGCCATCTGCCCTCGTGGAGCCTCCTCTGAGAAAATGTGACGAAAGTAATTTATCATAAGACACTAGACCATTAAAAATAAGATCAGTTTACCCTGCAGCTCCGTAGCATAATGGCTAACGCTATAGGCTCGTAAGCAAAAGGTTGCGTGTTCAGTACTTACAGAACGGTACTGTTTTTAAAAATCCTTATCAAAATGATTGGTCGTCTCTATTTTTGTTTGTTTGGTTTGACTTTAAATATAAGTCTTTTCTTAAATTCAATTTCTGATCCTTGAATGCCTCATTTCAATCACTGTATTAACATTATTATTCTTTACAAATTTAATAAAATGAATTTGTATTTTAAAAAAAGTGTAATTGTAGTAAGGTAGCATTTACATTTTCTTATGGTGTGAAAAGAACTTCGCATTTCAAATGTTTTTATGATGATAACCACAAAAAAAAATGTACATGTCTTTTGGGGACCAAAGTGAAGTGTTGTTTTACTTTATGTACTAAACTTTGTGACCTGAAGAAAACCAAGGGCCTCTTCTTACCATTTACTATGGGACATGCACTGGCTTAATCTGGCACTGATGAGCAGATACCACAGTGTGATAAGAGTAATATCAGTTCAATGGCATGGAGACTGTTCATTAAGTGACTATGTATTAAAATGCAGTCAAGGGAGACCCATTTAATAAAGTGCAGGACTCTGTTAACATGTCTGCTCCACTGTAAAAACACTACAACTTCCTGGCCAAAAATTGTGTTTTTGAATGGCAGGGGATGTAAAAGCATATCCCGTCTTACCAAAAGTTATACAGCCATTAGTGTAAAAGATGGTAGCATCCCTGAAACTCCTGAAGAACTGAATATAAAAAATGCCAAAGGATCATGGAGGTGATGGAAACTTTAGGATCTTGACATAAATCAATCATAATTCATGGCTTGGGCATCAACCAAGGAGTGGTGCACATGAAAACAAGGAGAGTACATTTCATGGCAGAAAGGTGGAGATGCTGGCAGGTGGCAGCTAGCCACATTCCAACTGGTAGAATATCAGGGGGTCGATCCCCCTCATATGCAAAAAGAATGGGATACAATGGACGAGACCAAGAGATAATACTGTTGGAACTGAAAAGGTAATATACCCACTTAGGCAACGAGACTGTCTACAACACTAATCTGGAAAGTGTGTCACCAGACAAACTCCACAATGATAGATTGGGTCTAACAATTTCAAGCCAACGATGCCAATGAACCACAAACCCCATAACCATAGCCCAGCCGTGATGAGAACTAGGTCCTCGTAAAGATGGGGAACAGTAGCATGATCTGCATCCCAAGAGGTGTGGGCAAAGAAGCAGAGAGCGTTAAGCTTCTGCATGCAGCTAGTCTTTAGCTGATGAATACGGGGCAGATAAGTAAGCTTTTTATCAGAAAGAAAGTGAAAAAACAGGACTGTGCAACAACTTCCAAGCACTGGGTACTCAAGCAGAGTTCTGGGTCAGGATGGATCGTAGAATGACAGAAACGCATGACCTATTGTAGTACAACAACAGAAATGCACGACCCACATTTTCGCAGGAGAGGAATGGAAACTATGGAAAATGGGCCATGCAGAGGCCCACTGAATGGTGCTATGAGTGGGAGCTGATAGTGCCTTGGGATTTGGGGGAGGGGACCAAATAGCAAGGTCAGTGGTCCCATTGGATTAAGGAATGATGTGGAAGGAAGTCAGCCGTGCCCTTTCAAAGGGATCATCCCAGCATTTGCCTGAAGCAATTTAGTGAAATCACAGAAAACCTAAATCAGGATGGCCAGAGGCATCTCTGAATCGTCGTCATCCTAAAAGTGAGTCCAGTGTGCTAACCACTGCGCCACCTCACTCAGTAAATGTGAGCTGTACCAAACGCATATGTTATCAATATACTGCACAAGGGCAACCAGTGGCCTGACAAAGGTCACAAGGCCTTTGACTATGATGACGAAGAGTGTGACACTCGGGACAGAGCCCTGTGGGATGCCTTACACTTGGGCTTGTGGAGAGCTGAGTGAAGTATCAACTCAAATCCAGAACAGCCAGTGGGATAAAAACGGATGACTAAAAATCAGGAGGGATGTTTGAAAGCCCCAATCACTGACAGTAAGTAAAATGTGATGGCGCCAAGTAGTGTCATATACCTCAAGTAGGTCAAAAACGACTGCACTGAGGTGCTGGCATTTAGAAAAGCCTGTAGGATTGCTGTTTCCACCCAGACTAGGTCGTCAGTTGTGGATCGTCCCACCCAGATACCACAATAATAGGGGTATAAAAGGCCCCGAACTCTAGAATCCAGCATAATCTGCTGGCAACCGTCCTTTCAAGCAGTTTAAAGAGCATGCTATTGAGGCTAATCAGGTGGTAGTTGTCAACGGACATTCAGTTTTTGCCCGGCCTAAGGACTGGGATGACGATACTGTATCACCATTGAACGAAGACACTTCAACCCAAATAAGGTTGAAAGCCATATAGCCTTTGAGTAGCATTCAGGTGTTGGATCACCTGATTATAAACTGAATCAGGGCCTGGAGCCACATAATGAAATGGGGCAAGAGCCTGAAGCAGTTCCAACTCAGTGAAAGATTCATTACATAATTCGTCTTGGTGGGGAGCAGGGGTTGAAACACAGGGGGATGGGATGTCTTCAATTTCTTGTTTCTGCAGCAGATAGGTTTTCGGATAAGCAGAAGATGCTGATGCTGTCACAAAGTGAGTCACAAGGTGTTCAGCAAGAACCGAAGCATTGGTACAACGACTGTATTGAGGGACAAGACCTGGAATGGTCCTTGATCATTGGTGGCCCACAGGACTATGCAGCCTGGCCCACACCTTGGATGAAGAGCACACATTCCCAGGCACAAGAAATATCACCCTAGCACTCTCAGCATTCTTTCTTACTGTGTATAGTTACGTAGCGGGTCTTAGCACAAATTTGCTTAGAAGTTATAAGGTTTGTCTGCAAAGGATGTCACTTGAAACTTTGCAGGGCTCTTCAGCGATCCTGAATAGTTACTGCCGTGTCTTTGGTCCGCGATGGGACTGGCCGGCAATGGATGGGACTTATAGACATGGGTGACATAATCTAACAAAGAGAGAGTGAAGATAACAGCATACAATTGCAATTTGGCTCTTCAAAGCATCCAGTGTGGTAGTCAGTCCATCTGGTGATGGCAAGGAAGCAACAGGATCACTGGAAAGTTCTTACTGTCACAAAAATCATCATGTAGTGACCAATGCAGCGAAGCCACGAGACTGGGGGAAAGAGATCGTTAGCTCAATAGCCGAAAAGGTGCCATGTGCGGCATTAAAGTGTGCGGCATTAAAGTGGGTACATAAACTATCACTGGCAAGACACCGATCGAGGTTGGTAAGAAGCTGGTCTAGTAGGAGGCCCTACCAGAGAAACTTGTACTCCCCCTACAAGAGTGGTGTGCACTGAAATCCCCAAGTAGAAGAAAATGGGTAGAAAGTTGTTGGATTGTGGTGGTCAACTCAGAGTAAGTAAGTGGCATGCCTGGCAGTACGTAAACATTGTAAATGGTGATCACTGAGGTCAGCTGCATTCACATTGCTATAGCTTCCAACGTGGTACGTAAGGACCACACACTAAGGACATCTGCGAAACTGTGTACGGATACCACCAGATGCCCTCTCACTGTCAGCATGGCTCCGATAGGATGCGCAAGAACCATGGATCATTGGGGAATGGTCATCAGTGAAGTGTGAATCTTGTAGAGCAACACAAATTGTAGAAGAGGAGGAAATAAGGTGTTGAAGTTCCAATATCCACTACAGTTCCACTGAATGATCATATTACGAGTGTAAAGGTTATGTATGCAGGTGCCATGAGGACTATCTTTCACCACTGGCACTGAAACCACATCAGTGAGCATTGGGTCAGACAATATTGAGGATATTCAACCCAATTGTCAATGATTTGATTATTGCCACAAGATGTTTCGAAACAAAATTACTCCATTTGCATGTGCTAAAAGCATGGAAACCAGATAAAACAAGCCTCCTTACACTGACACACATATAAGGAATACAGATGTCCTGTGTTATAACTACCTTTAAAAACTTTTTATGCCATTAGACCTCATCACACGTTAAATAGCTGAATACGTGCATTGTCAACTCAAACCATAAAACATCACAAGCTGGTGTATCCACCGTTCCTGAGGTACAACTGCAGACTGAAAGCTGCTACCATCACCTACCAATGATAATATTTACTTAAAGCCTAATGCTCAGCACCAATGATACTAATGTCTGTCATAAAATCTTTTAGAGATTCCTGTCTGGTCCTAGCCCATTCTAACTTAAAACTAACTCTACACTGCAATCTAAATGGAAACAATAAGCATAAATCCTACATCACTAGATAAAATATGTTGGTGGCTGCTTCTTAAGGATATCACTAAACTGTGTGCAGAAACTCTCTTTAGACACTTCTGTCCCCTCAGTTAAAAGACCAATGCAGTCCTCTTTCATTATTGTTGTTGTTGTTGTTGTTGTTGTCTTCAGTCCTGAGACTGGTTTGTTGCAGCTCTCCATGCTACTCTATCCTTTGCAAGCTTCTTCATCTCCCAGTACTTACTGCAACATACATCCTTCTGAATCTGCTCAGTGTATTCATCTCTTGGTCTCCCTCTACGATTTTTACCCTCCACCTGCCCTCCAATGCTAAATTTGTGATCCCTTGATGCCTCAGAACATGTCCTAGCAACCGGTGCCTTCTTCTTGTCAAGTTGTGCCACAAACTCCTCTTCTCCCCAATTCTATCCAATACCTCCTCATTATTTACGTGATCTACCCATCTAATCTTCAAAACTATTTATTGTCCATGTTTCACTTCCATACATGGCTACACTCCATACAAATACTTTCAGAAACGACTTCCAGACACTTAAATCTATACTCGATGTTAACAAATTTCTCTTCTTCAGAAATGCTTTCCTTGCCACTGCCAGTCTACATTTTATATCCTCTCTACTTCGACCATCATCGGTTATTTTGCTCCCCAAATAGCAAAACTCCTTTACTACTTTAAGTGTCTCATTTCCTAATCTAATTCCCTCAGCATCACCCAACTTAATTCGACTACATTCCATTATCCTCGTTTTGCTTTTGTTGATGTTCATCTTATATCCTCCTTTTAAGACACTGTCCATTCCGTTCAACTTCTCTTCCTAGTCCTTTGCTATCTCTGACAGAATTACAATGTCATCGGCGAACCTCAAAGTTTTTATTTCTTCTCCATGAATTTTAATGCCTACTCCAAACTTTTCTTTTGTTTCCTTTACTGCTTGCTCAATATACAGATTGAATAGCATCGGGGAGTGGCTACAACACTGTCTCACTCCCTTCCCAACCACTGCTTCCCTTTCATGTCCCTCGACTCATATAACTGCCATCTGGTTTCTGTACAAATTGTAAATAGCCTTTCGCTCCCTGTATTTTACCCCTGCCACCTTTAGAATTTGAAAGAGAGTATTCCAGTCAACCTTGTCAAAATCTTTATCTACGTCTACAAATGCTAGAACTGTAGGTTTGCCTTTCCTTAATCTATTTTCTAAGATAAGTTGCAGGGTCAGTATTGCCTCGTGTGTTCCAACATTTCTGCGGAATCCAAACAGATCTTTGCCGAGGTCGGCTTCTACCAGTTTTTCCATTCGTCTGTAAAGAATTCGTGTTAGTATTTTGCAGCTGTGACTTATTAAACTGATAGTTCAGTAATTTTCACATCTGTCAACACCTGCTTTCTTTGGGATTGGAATTATTATATTCTTCTTGAAGTCTGAGGGTATTTCACCTGTTTCATACATCTTGCTCAACAGATGGTAGAGTTTTGTCAGGACTGGCTCTCCCAAGGCCTTCAGTAGTTCCAATGGAATGTTGTCTACTCCCGGAGCCTTGTTTCGACTCAGGTCTTTCAGTGCTCTGTCAAACTCTTCACGCAATATCATATCTCCCATTTCATCTTCATCTGCATCCTCTTCCATTTCCATAATATTGTCCTCAAGTACATCGCCCTTGTACAGACCCTCTATATACTCCTTCCACCTTTCTGCTTTCCTTTCTTTGCTTAGAACTGGGTTTCCATCTGAGCTCTTGATATTCATACAAGTGGTTCTGATTTCTCCAAAGGTCTCTTTAATTTTCCTGTAGGCAGTATCTATCTTACCCCTAGTGAGATAAGCCTCTACATCCTTACATTTGTCCTCTAGCCATCCCTGCTTAGCCATTTTGCACTTCCTGTCTATCTCATTTTTGAGACGTTTGTATTCCCTTTTGCTGCTTCATTTATTGGGTTTTTATATTTTCTCCTTTCATCAATTAAATTCAATATTTCTTCTGTTACCCAAGGATTTCTACTAGCCCTCGTCTTTTTACCTACTTGATCCTCTGCTGCCTTCACTACTTCATCCCTCAGAGCTACCCATTCTTCTTCTACTGTATTTCTTTCCCCCATTCCTGTCAATTTTTCCCTTATGCTCTCCCTGAAACTCTGTACAACCTCTAGTTCTTTCAGTTTATCCAGGTCCCACCTCTTCAAATTCCCACCTTTTTGCAGTTTCCTCAGTTTTAATCTACAGTTCATAACCAATAGATTGTTGTCAGAGTCCACATCTGCACCTAGAAATGTCTTACAATTTAAAACCTGGTTCCTAAATCTCTGTCTTACCATTATATAATCTATCTGATACCTTCTAGTATCTCCAGGATTCTTCCATGTATACATCCTTCTTTTATGATTCTTGAACCAAGTGTTAGCTATTAAGTTATGCTCTGTGCAAAATTCTACCAGACGGCTTCCTCTTTCATTCTCTCCCCCAATCCATATTCACCCACTACATTTCCTTCTCTCCCTTTTCATACTCTCGAATTCCAGTCACCCATGACTATTAAATTTTTGTCTCCCTTCACTATCTGAATAATTTCTTTTATCTCATCATACATTTCATCAATTTCTTCATCATCTGCAGAGCTAGTTGGCATATAAACTTGTACTACTGTAGTAGGCATGGGCTTCGTGTCTATCTTGGCCACAATAATGCGTTCACTATGCTGTTGGTAGTAGCTTACCCGCACTCCTATTTTTTTATTCATTATTAAACCTACTCCTGCATTACCCCTATTTGATTTTATATTTATAACCCTGTATTCACCTGACCAGAAGTCTTGTTCATCCTGCCACCGAACTTCACTCATTCCCACTATATCTAACTTTAACCTATCCATTTCCCTTTTTAAATTTTCTAACCTACCTACCCAATTAAGGGATCTGACATTCCACGCTCCGATCCGTAGAATGACAGTTTTGGCTCAAATGGTTCAAATGGCTCTGAGCACTATGCGACTTAACTTCTGAGGTCATCAGTCGCCTAGAACTTAGAACTAATTAAACCTAACTAACCTAAGGACATCACACACATCCATGCCCGAGGCAGGATTCGAACCTGCGACCGTAGCGGTCACGCGGTTCCAGACTGAAGTACCTTGAACCGCACGGCCACACCGGCTGGCAGAATGCCAGTTTTCTTTCTCTTGATAACGACGTCCTCTTGAGGAGTCCCCGCCCGGAGATCCGAATGGGGGACTATTTTACCTCAGGAATATTTTACCCAAGAGGATGCCATCATCATTTAACCATACAGTAAAGCTGCATGCCCTCGGGAAAAATTACGGCTGTAGTTTCCCCTTGCTTTCAGCCGTTCGCAGTACCAGCACAGCAAGGCCATTTTGGTTAGTGTTGCAAGGCCAGATCAGTCAATCATCCAGACTGTTGCCCCTGCAACTACTGAAAAGGCTGCTGCCCCTCTTCAGGAACCACACGTTTGTCTGGCCTCTCAACAGATACCCCTCCGTTGTGGTTGCACCTACGGTACAGCCATCTGTATCGCTGAGGCACGCAAGCCTCCCCATCAACGGCAAGGTCCATGGTTCATGCCTCTTTCAAGGCACAATAAAATCTCTACCACCTCTAAATTTCATAGCAACCACCTTTTCTCTTCAATATGTAGCACCCTCGTGCTTTCTGTTATATCCCCCAATGAATGATGCTCATTCTTGAGACACTTTGCTACAACTGACGAGCCGTTCTCTCGATTATTATGCTCTTTAAATCTATCTTTAAAATTCCACCCCATCTGCCCCATATATCACTCCAAAATCTTGAAATTTTACTTTGTACACTCCCAATTTACTCATCCAGTTATATGCTGTGTCGATCTTATGCGTCAGCCTCTGTCCGAATTTGTTATTGGTCTTGAAAGCAATTCTAACCCCATTCTAGTTAAACAACCTCATTAATTTGAGATGGTCTCCCTGTACAGCATGACTCTATATGTGTCTGGATTTTTATCATTTTGCTTCTTACCATGCCTAACTGCTACAGCCAACCGATCTATCAAACCCGTGTCAAAACTGTTTTCTACTGCTTTTTGTCTATAGGTTTTCATTTCCTCATTCTTGTTTTCCAGACTTTGAGGTATGGAATTAGCCCTGTGCATTGCATTTTTGAAAAATGCTAATTTATGTTTATGGGGTTGGCTTGAGGACTTACTAATAACCACCCCCGTGAATGTGGATTTCCTAAAAATTCCTATCTCGAGCTTGTTATTCTTATTCTCAGTCCTCAGTCCAGGTAATTTAAAACTCCATGCTCTACTGTAAAAACTATGTCCTTATGCATCTTATTGATGTCATTTACAAACTCGTTTATTTCTTCCTCGGACCCCTGATATTTTATGAAAATATCATCAACATATCTTCTGTACATCTGCCATCTGCCCTGCTAACGCACATCCCATTGCTAAACCCTTATCCTGCATATAAAACTTACCATTAAACTTAAAATAGTTGAAAGATAAAACAAACTTTAATAACATTATAAAGTCATCTGTTTCCACATCAAATATTTTACCATGCTCATGTCAGTAATTTTCTATAATGTCTATCATTTCTTCCACTGGCTTCCACTGGCACAGAAGTATACAGATTAGCTACATCTAATGAGGCCAGCCTTGCACTGTCATATAAGTTGTTTTCTTGTACCAACTGTGCTACCTCCTTACCATTTTTAACTGAAAAGGTTTCATTATAAGTATACCATTTTCAAAGTATCTCACTTAATAATTTCAGTAATCTTGCTCCAGGTCCTCTTCTTCCATTCACCATGCTTGAAATCTACTAGTAAGGTCATATTTAGCTTCTACTCGTGGCAGCACAGTTCCTCTCATTCCTTACCTGCACCTATCTGTGAATTTGTTGCAGCAGATAGCTGGTAGGAAAGCCAAGCAGAAACCTACTGGCTGCATACAACGTAACTATTCCAAGAATTGGGATAAGGTCTTAATTTTGAATGAAAGGTGGAAATACTGGCAAAGCTTCAGTAAATTCTGAACCTTGAAAATGTACACGTTAACTGCCAAGCCTGTGCTCATCTTAACACAGTCATGCACAAACTCTTTCATCCACGTATCGTATTTCCCAAAATCTAAACAGCTACTAAGCACGGATTGTTCTTAAATGAAAATGCTCGCCATACTATCAAGTTTATCAGTGTCTAATGCACTCAAGTTTTTAGTCACTGATCTGCTCAATATGCCACATGGAATAACTGTCTTTTCTCACACACAAAATTACTTAAAAAATCCGTACTTCCTATAAAACACACTAGGATAAATATGTCTTTACTTTAAAACACTTTTGAAGCAAGTAGCACAACTAAAACCAGCAAATTATAGCTACCTTCGGAGCTCAGACTACACACGACCCTACCATTGAAAGGCTGGCTCCAACTGCTTTGGATTGCTGTAAACATTCTACATCTCCAAGAGAAAAGACGCACAAAGGATACTCCGTTCTGATTGGTCAGTTTTCTTTAAGGCCAATTGAAAAACGTTATTCTCCCGCGTTAGTCCACGCTTTTCACGACTAACCAATTAACAAATAACACACTTTCAAACTGTACTTACTCCAAACATAAATATTTATCATTCTGATATTTTGTTTATACTTTACATAATTAACTAATTTCATTTGCACTTGAATTAGTTTTCCTTTTACCATAAACTTACTTAAGATATTATGATACAAAATTCCGTGTCGTACAACATTCATCAGTAAAAAAATGATCTACATATTTACTTTAGACCTCATTCACCCATCATTCGCACTACTAAAAGCATACACAAAACTGTACAAACATAAATAAACAAACAAAGCTTTCAAGCAATAAACAGAACAATTCACAAAATCACTCATTCTCTTGACCTGTTTCTTGAGTGTCTCTGTGAACTACCGTCCTCTAGCAGATGAAAATTAGAACTTCGTACTTGACTGAACCCGCTTCAGACCATCTGTCACGATGCACGCATGAGTCATTCTCCCGACACACAGGCTCTAGACAGGAGCAATATAATAATAGCTGTGTTGCCCTTATCCCTTTTTAGTACCAACATATCATTTTCTTCCAGCTTCCAATTTACCTGTTTTAATACCTTTGATTCTCTGCTCTCCCTCTCAACTGACAATTCCTTTTGAATTTTTTATACGCTAAATTACACCACAAACAGCAACAAAGAGCAACATTCGTAAAATAGTGGCGGAAACCAAAACTATTGCTGACAGTTTAAAAAATGTCGAGGGAGCAACAGTGTAATTTAGCATATAAGGCAAATAAAACCTGGACCTGAGGATTGAGAATAAGAATAACAAGCTTGATCACGGGGGCCATTATTGATAAGTCCACACGCCACCCTCATAAACATTAAATAACATTTTTTCAAAAATTCCATACCTCTAAGTCCAGAAAACAAGAATGAGGGAATGAAAACCCTTAGACAAACAGCAGTGGAAAACAGTTTTTACGCAGGTTTGATCGCTTGGATGTAACGGTTAGGCATGGTAAGAAGCAAAATGATAAAAATCCAGAATAATATAAAGTCATGCTATATTGGGGACCATCTCACATAAATTAACAAGGTTGCTTAACACAAATGGGGGTAGAATTGCTTTCAAGACTGACAACAAATTAGGACAGAGGCTGAGGCATAAGACTGACACAGCAGAGAACTGGATGAGTAAATTGGGAGTGTACGAAGTAAAATGTGAAGTGAGATATGTGAGGCAGATGGGATGGAATTTTAAAGTTAGATTTAAAGAGTAACATAATAGAGAGAACTTGTAGCAAAGTATCTCAAGAATGAGTGTCATTCAGTGGGGGATATAACGGAAAGCATGAAGATGTTGTATGTTGAAGACAAAATTTGGTTGCTATGAAATTTAGAGGAGGTAAATATTCACAGTGCCTTGAACTAGGAGTGCGCTGGTCTTTTAAATGAGAGAATTGAAGTGTCTAAAGGGCATTTCTGCACACAGCTCAGTGATATCCTCCCTAAGAAGCAGCCACAATCATATTTCACCTAGTGACATAAGAATGGGTTAGAAACAGACAGGCATTTCTCAAAGACTTTATGACAGACAGTAGTATCATTGACACTGAGCAATAGGCTTTAAGTAAATGTCATCATCGGCAGGTGATGGCAGTGGCTTTCAGTCTGAAACTGTACTTCAGGAATGGTGGATGCACCGGCTTGTGATGTTGTTATATGGTTTGAGTTGAAAATGCATGTATGCAGTTTTTTTAACGTTGTGATGAGTCTAATGGCCTAAAAATTCTTTTAAGGTAGGGTACAACTCAGGATGACTCTCATTCTTGTATATCTGTTGGTATAAGACGGGTTATTTTATCTGGTTTCCTTGTTTTTAGCATCTGAAACTGGGATAATGTTGTTCCAAAGCATGTTGTGGCAATAATCACATAATTGACAATTGGACTGAATATCCTCAATATTGTTTGAGTAACAGTTGTATGATGAGTCCATATCAGTTATACAATGGTTCATAATCCAACAACACGGGCGTCTGGCATCTCTGGCGCCATGGGGGGGCCTTATCCTGAATCTTTTTCTCCTTCACAGCCTTTGTTGGCTGAGATTCTCGCAAGGGCCTATCCATGATAAGCATGGGGACGGATAAAGTGGCAGCACCCCTGGGACCCCAAGGGCACAGTTCCTTCAGTCACTGACAGGAATCAGACCTCTGATATGTGGTTTTCCGGGCAGAGGGGTCCCAAGATGAAGGTCTGTCAGCAGTAGATGCTGGAGGAGGAGGCTGCTCCTCCTGTTGGGAGTGGGAATTGGTTCCGAATGACAGTGCTATGGGAATCAGAAGAGAGAAAGGTGGTATAAGAACTGGTTTCGAAAAAGTTGAGGTAGTAGGGTTGATCACTGTGACTTTTGCATAACCGGACATCGTATCAACAGATAGACTGCCTTCAGGGAGTGATCGTCCACAGTCACCACATTTTGGGTCTACCATACAGCAGGATGACATATTACAAAGTGCATGCATCAAAAGCAACTCATGAGCAGTGTGAGGTGAAATTTCAAGTCACTCCACAGCATGTGCTCTTTTATAAATAAAACAAACAATGGAAATTCCTGGTTGCAATATCAGCAAATAAGGAAAAAGGACAGTGTGTTCCTCACCATAAAGATGATATGTTGACTTGCAGACAGGCACAACAAAAAGACTCTTACATTTTTAGTTTTCAACCAAAGCCTTCTTCAGAAAAGGAAACACACACACACACACACACACACACACACACACACACACACACGCACACACATTCATTCACACAAGGAAGCACATCTCACGCACCCAACTGCAATCACCAGCAGCTCGGACTGGCATCCAACTGTCACACGAACAAAAGCAGAAATCTGGAGGTGGTGGGGAAGGGAAAGGGATAGCATGGTATGGATGTGGGGAGAGAAGAGCACTGTCTGACAGAGCGTGCAGGGACTAGATAGAGGCATGACATGACTGCCATTAAGTGCAGTGTTGAGAGGCTATGGGGCAGGGAGATGGGAAGAGGGCATGGAGGAGGAGAGCAGAAGAGGAGAGGGACAGGGAAGGGGAAAGACGGACAGGTGCGTTGGCAGAGGGCAGCAAACAATTAGGGTAAGAGGATGTGACAATAAATAATGCATATATGCATGTGAAATGACATACATACAAAGAAATTTGATTATGGATAGATGAATGAATTAATAAATAAAAGTATAAAAAATTATCCACAGAAACTTTAGAAGCTTAGGAAATAAGGGCAATGATTTGTACACCATAGCATATATTAATAAACTAGATGTTTTAATTATTACTGAGCATACAGAACACTGGTATCCTGAAGAAAAATTCACAATAACCACTCTTTGGCAATGAAACTTTCCCCAAGTTTCAGTAAGGAGATCAAATTGGGTAGAGATGTAATATTTGCAAAAAGTGGTAGCAGTTACAGTGCCACAGAAGCTAGTTCTTCCAGTGTTCAAAATGTCATTGAACTTTCTGCAATAAACTACAGAGTGGAAAGGCAACAAACAATCATGGATGTATACAGGCCTCCATGTGCAAGTATAGATATTTTTCTAGGAAATCTTTATGTTATATTACAGCTATCCTCAAACTCTGCCCAATAAAATGAAACAACATGTAAGAACAATGTATGATAACATCAAGAATCTCAACATGTTAGGAAATGCAGCATGAGCTGAAATAAATTGTTATACTTACAAAACTTTTGTTAAAAACTACTCCTATTTTAATATCACATATCCAGTGAAAAGCATAGCTGAGAAAAATATTCACAAAATGCAAGAAAGTAGCTGAATAGATGATGAAGTTGTACATGCAAGGAAAAGGTTAATACCATTCCAGCATAAAATGTTAGAAGACAGAGAGAATGTTCCACTGAAAGAAGCATTCAGTAAATATCATGAATATTATAAAGATATACTAGTACACACAAAAAATAAACATGTAGGCCACATGTTAATGGAAGCAATGCTGCAGCTAGTTCTTGGAAAAACAAAAGAGCTTCATGTTAAGAAACAGCCCAGATTTTTCTTACATCAACATGCAAAATACATACACAATGTAATTTAATAAAATATGCAATATGAAAATATTTTATTAAAACAATAACTTCAACTGAAATCAACTTTCAGTGTTTTAGTTGCAACTTCTTGAAAGAAACTAGTTTCCTGCAATGGCTGTTTTAGTTTACATTTTATTTTTATTTTGCTATGCTGTGGACCATTGTTTGTATTGAACAGGATATCATGAACCCATTAAATCATGTTACTGCAATGCAAAATGTGTGTCCAACGGTTTAAACATTTTGCTTGAAAATGGCTACACAGCCCAAATGTCACAGTAAACAAAATAAAAATAGATATAAAAAGTAGTCAATGCATGAAATTAATTTATTTCCTGAAATGAACTCCTGAATTACACCAGAACCTACTAAATTATCTTAATACAAACTTAAACATACAAGAAACACAAGAAGTACAATCCGTCAAACTTGCTGTTCAAGGTAGGGCTCAGAAAGCACAAAGACAAGGAGTATAAATTCTTGCTGCGTGTGGGTGGGCATTATCTTGCTAAAAAATAAGCCCAGCATACTTTGGTTAAGAAGCTATTAGATCCAGTGGAAAAGGATCTGTAAAATTTTCAATGCAGAACCCTCATATCCAGTAGACTCAGAATTTCTTAGTGCCTCTACAATGCTTTTTATTTTGCTGCTGTCACTTGGCTAAGGGACATGTATGTTGAAATGCTATCCTTAACATTATATTTAAGGTTATTGAAATTATCATTCTTGGATTCACCAATAGAAAGAATATTTATTTAAGACATTTGCAATATACTCTTGACATTTTGTAGTAGTATGATTGTGGTTTGTTGCAAAGTCTCTAATGAACATAGCCCAGATTTTTTCCTTCACTGCTACACACAAGAAAAATGAGAAATATTCCGAAATTGTGCTTTCAGCACAGATACATTTCATTTGATCATTACATATTTCAATATTAATTACAGCTTTTTAAATATTTTAACTTCACAGTACATAGACTTAAATATTATTGCTTTTTACCCTTCATCTTATTTCCTCACATCAGCAGGGCACTCCCTCAGAAAAATGTCCAATCTACTTACCAGAAAAGCTTAAGGCAGGAAGAAAACTATCTAAAAAAAATTCTAAAAACAGCAAATTGTTTCTTCCATAATACACTCAGAAACAACAACAACACACCACGAAAGAATTATCTGAATGGGACAGAAATCCATAGATGTAATGTACATGTAAAACAAGTGATTACAATTTCAGAAAAACTGGTTGATTTATTCGAGAGAAAGAGCTCACAAATTGTGAAAGTCAATTACATGTCGGTCCACATCTGAACCGTGTGCAAACAACTGACAGAGTTGTTGTATGTCCTCCTGAGGGATAGCATGCCAAATTCTGTCCAACTGGCATGATTAAAATCTTCAGATGGCTGAACGGCCCTGTCCATAATGTTCCAAATGTTCTCAGCTGGGTAGAGAACCGGCAAGCTTGCAGGACAAGGTAGGTTTTGGCAAATACGAAAAAGGCATTAGAAACTTTTCTGAGTGGACGGGTATTGTCTTGCTGAAATGAAAGCCTAGGATGACTTGCCATGAAGGGCAACAAAATAGGTTATAGAACATGTTGACATACTGCTGTGCTCTAAGGGTGCTGCAGATGATAACCAAAGGGCAATGCCACCCCAGACCATCAATCCTGGTTGTCAGACCATATGGCGGGCAACAGTCAGGTTGGTATCCCACCGCTGTTCGGGGCATCTCCAGAACTTCTTCACAAGACTCATCACTAAAGACAATGAGATTCCAGGATGAAGATTTGTCTGGAGACACCCCCGACAGTGGTGGGATACCAAAATGGCTGTCGCCCGCCATATGGCCCGACATCCAGGAGTGATAGTCTAAAGCACCATTTCTTTTCGTAGCAGGACACCTTCGGTTGTCATCTGTGGCATCCTTACAGCATGGCAGTATGTCAATAATATTCTATGCCCCATTTTGTTGGCCTTCACAATAACACATCCTGGGCTTACATTTTAGCAAGCACACTTTTCAAGGAAGGTGACTGATTGAAAATAGAAAATTTTAGACCAGTTTTTATCTTTCCTGTCTTCTCAAAGATTGTAGAAAACGTAATATACAATTTAATTATCACATTTTAAACAAACATAATCTAATCTTTGAAAATCAAAGGAGCTTTATCAAAAACAAGTTAACTGTGGTAACTGCCACACTGATTATTGATGAAGATTATTGATGAAGTAATAATTGCTATAAATAACAAGGAATATGTCAATGGCATTTTCCTTAATCTTGAAAAGGCATTTGATTGTGTCATTATAACAGCAATCTTAGAGAAATGAAGGAACATAGGCATCAGACACATTGTTCATGAACTGATAAAATCTTACCTAAGAAAAGGCATTATGTACTATTAAAAACTGGAAATGGCACACATGTGTCTAGCATTATTGGTGATATGAAAAATGGCTTATCACATAGCTTCGCACCGGGATTCCTTTCCTTGATCTACATAAATGGCACAAAATACTGCTCCCAAAATTTAATGGAAATTCTGTATACTAATAATAAATCTATTGTGTGCAAGCATAAAGATTACAACAAATTAGAAATATTGTGCAACAGTATTATTAAATGCGAGATGCCTTTAATAGGTTCCACAACGAAACATTGTCTCGAAATTTGGTAGAAAATCCGAAGAAATTCTGGTCGTATGTAAAGCACACAAGCGGCAAGACGCAGTCAATACCTTTGCTGCGCAGTGCCGATGGTACTGTTACCGACGACTGTGCCGCTAAAGCGGAGTTATTGAACGCAGTTTTCCGAAATTCCTTCACCAGGGAAGACGAATGGAATATTCCAGAATTTGAAACACGAACAGCTGCTAGCATGAGTTACTTAGAAGTAGATATCTCAGGGGTTGCGAAGCAACTCAAATCGCTTGATACGGGCAAGTCTTCAGGTCCAGATTGTATACCGATTAGGTTCCTTTCAGATTACGCTGATACAATAGCTCCCTACTTAGCAATCATATACAACCACTTGCTCACCGATAGATCTGTACCTACAGATTGGAAAATTGCGTAGGTCGCACCAGTGTTTAAGAAGGGTAGTAGGAGCAATCCATCGAACTACAGATCTATATCATTGATGTCGGTTTGCAGTAGGGTTATGGAGCATATACTGTATTCAAACATTATGAATCACCTCGAAGGGAACGATCTATTGATACGTAATCAGAATGGTATCAGAAAACATCGTTCTTGTGCAACAATGCTACCTCTTTATTCGCACGAAGTAATGGCCGCTATCGACAGGGGATCTCAAGTTGATTCCGTATTTCTAGATTTCCGGAAAGCTTTTGACACCGTTCCTCACAAGCGACTTCTAATCACGCTGCGGGCCTATGGGGTATCGTCTCAGTTGAGCGACTGAATTCGTGATTTCCTGTCAGGAAGGTCGCAGTTCATAGTAATAGACGGCAAATCATTGAGTAAAACTGAAGTGATATCAGGTGTTCCCCAGGGAAGTGTCCTGGGACCTCTGCTGTTCCTGATCTATATAAATGACCTGGGTGACAATCTGAGCAGTTCTCTTAGGTTGTTCGCAGATGATGCTGTAAGTTACCATCTAGTAAGGTCATCCGAAGACCAGTATCAGTTACAAAGCGATTTAGAAAAGATTGCTGTATGGTGTGGCAGATGGCAGTTGACGCTACATAACGAAAAGTGTGAGGTGATCCACATGAGTTCCAAAACAAATCTTGGAATTCGATTATTCGATAAATAGTACAATTCTCAAGGCTGTCAATTCAACTAAGTACCTGGGTGTTAAAATTACAAACAACTTCAGTTGGAAAGACCACATAGATAATAATGTGCGGAAGGCGAGCCAAAGGTTGCGTTTCATTGGCAGGACACTTGGAAGATGCAACAAGTCCACTAAAGAGACAGCTTACAATACACTCGCTCGTCCTCTGTTAGAATATTGCTGCATGGTGTGGGATCCTAACCAGGTGGGATTGACAAAGGACATCGAAAGGGTGCAAAAAAGGGCAGCTCGTTTTGTATTATCACGTTACAGGGGAGAGAGTGTGGCAGATATGATATGCGAGTTGGGATGGAAGTCATTAAAGCAAAGACGTTTTTCGTCGCGGTGATATCTATTTACGAAATTTCAGTCACCAACTTTCTCTTCCGAATGCGAAAATATTTTGTTGAGCCCAACCTACATAGGTAGGAATGATCATCAAAATAAAATAAGAGAAATCAGAGATCAAACAGAAAGGTTTAGGTGTTCGTTTTTCCCGCACTGTTCGGGAGTGGAATGGTAGAGATATAGTATGATTGTGGTTCAATGAGCCCTCCGCCAAGCACTTAAATGTGAATTGCAGAGTAATCATGTAGATGTAGATTTAGATGTAAATAAAATAGTTCATTATTGCAATGAAAGTCGCCTCAGCACCAGCAGCAAGAAAACAGCAGTAATGGATTTAACTCAACACACATACAGACAGATTCTGAAATGCAATTCTGCATTGAAACTATTATTGCTCTCAAAGAAAACTACATAAAACACCTGCAAATAACAATACGAGATAACTTCACTGGGATTCACTCTTGCCAAGCAAACTGGATAAAAATATATTAGTGATAAATACTCTTAGAAACTACTGCAATGATACCCTTGTATTACGGTCTGGTTATCATGCAGTGGTGTCTACCAGAATGAACTATGGAACAGTAGTATGGGATGCCACACCTTTACACATTTTTAAATTTGTGGAAAAAGGGTATTAGAATAACTTGCGGTACATAATCAAGAGACTCATGTCACATTATTTCCTAAAGCTTGGATAATAATTTATGCACATTTATATTTTTAAATCAATCACGCTGGCCTGAACACAAAGTGTAAACTCTTACCTGCAAAATATCATTATGTGTTAAGTAAAGGTCGAGACGGGAAAAATGGAACTGCTGTCAGCTGCATCTGGACATTACATGGAATCAGCAGCGACAACTGAAAATGTGAACTGGATTGGGATTTGAACCCGGGCTCTCCTGCTTACTAGGCAGGTGCATTAACCACTGTACCATCCGGGGCACAACATTATTGCAACAACTGCGTGGACTATCTCGGAACACCTCACGGCCGAGCCACATTCCCATCGAGCGCCAGCTATCCATAGTCCCTGGGAAGTCGATGGGAATGTGGATCGGTCATGAGGTGTACCGAGATACTCTGCACAGTTGCGATAATACTGTGTCCCAGATGGTGCAGTGGTTAATGCACTGGCCTAAAAAAGCAGAAGATCCTGGGTTCGAATGGCGGTCTGGTACACATTTTCCCTCATCACCACTGATTCTGCGTAATGTCCTGATGCAGCTGACAACAGTCATCCCCTCCCATTCCTTTTCTTTCTTCAGTTTACATATAATGTATAACAGCTGTGGATTCTGCATGGTGTCTGTTCTTTCAGACACATCTGAAAGAATAGACACCACGCATTCATGTAACACAAAATATCAGACTAGAAATAAAGATCAGTTTCATCTCATAAGTGACAGAATTGCATTATATTACAGAAACGTACTGTATGCACGACTGACACTTGTCAATGAATTGCCCAGCTCAGCCACATCTCTCCCCACTGTAAATTTTAAAGTCAGCCTAAAAAGAGTATTGATTGCCAGTCCATACTACTCACAAGACGAGTGTCTCAGTTTTGCACAGAATACAGAAATTTTCAAACAGATTTCATATAAGTAATTAGTATTATTTAATATAATCATTGCAAATACAATTTTATTTCATTCACATCTAAAATAAATAACAAAGAAAAGTCTTTGTTGCCAAGCTGAAACTTTTCTACCCTCAAATTAAGTTTCTCATATAAACCATTTGATGTGTAAACCTGCCTTGACATATCACAGTACACTGCAAAAGTAGTAACATAAAAAAAGTTATGAAATAACAAATTCAGAAAAACGATCTTTGTGTCATTCGATGTTGAGTAAAGTAGTAATTATTTTTATTATCATCATCATTATTATTACTATTATGTATCAGAGAAGCATACAGAAATTAATTAATTTACTTACCACTACACCCACTTTTAGGATCTTGTATATTTCTGAACTGTGCATGAGGCTTCAGTATGTCTCCTTGGTACAGTAACAGTTGCTCATTTCCTGATATAGTTGTAGTAGAAGATGACACCTGTTTAAATGCATCATCTACAAGTTATCAAACAATGGAAAGTTCAGATCAGAATACTAACAATTATGGAAATGACAGAGCGCTACTAGCCATAAAGGTGACACATTAGGTTGCAAACAGGTACTATTAAAAGACTAACATATTAAGCTTTTGGCCAAAGCTTTCTTCAGGGGAAAAAAAAGGGGGGGGGGGGGGGGCAACACATGCATTCACACAAGCAAGCAATCTCATATACACGAATGCTCTCTCTCATTGCTCAGGCTAGACCGAAACTGAAATGTTTCAAACAGGAGCAACAATCCGTAGTGGAGCGGGGAAGAGGGAGGGATAATAGAGTAATAGGGTATGGGTTCGGGAAGAGGAAACAGTGGTGTTTGGCGTCTGGCGGACCATGCAGTGACTGGGGGGGGGGGGGGGGGGGGGGCTACCAGGTGCAGCATAAAGAGGCTATGAGGAAGGGAGGGAAGGGGAAAAGGGTGAGCAGAAAGGAGAAGACCAGAGAAAGTGGAAAGGCTGGTGGTTGCTTTGACAAAGAGCAGTGCAGAATGAGGGTGAGGGGACATGAACTGGGAGGAGGTGATAGAATAAAGGGGCCAGAAACTGTTGGGTGGAGGGTGTGGAGACAGTAGGTTACTGTAGGTTGAGGGAAGATGTCAGAAGCAGAGAATATGTTGTAATCTATGTAGTTCAGGAAAGCTGGTGGTGAAGGGGATGATCCATATGGCCCGGATTGTGAAGCAGCCCTTGAAATCAAGCATGTTATGTTCCGCTTCTTGTTGTGCAAAAGGGTGATATACTTTGGTCTTGGTCAGAGTTTGGAGTGGACATTCATCCTGGCAGACAGGTGGCAAGGCTACTGTGAAAGCAGGCCTGTTGTGTACCAGCTCTACTGCAATCATTGCCTAGATTTTTATATCGGTATGACTACCAACCAGCTATGTGACAGGACAAATGCCCACTGCCAAACTGTGGCCAAGGGCAAAGTAGAACACTCTCTTGCACAACATGCAGCTGAACATATCAGGATTCATTGCAATAGGTTCTTCACAATCCGGCCATCTCCTCCCCTCCAACAGCAGATTTTCCGAAGTGCACAAGTGGGATTTATCTTTACAACACATTCCCCACTACCAAAATCATCCTGGCCTTAACCCACAGTAACCTTGTCTCCACAACGTTCACCTAAAGGTTTCTGCCCCCTCTGCCCTATCACGTCTTCTCAACTCACCCTCATTCTGCACTCCTCCCTGCCAAAGCAACCATGTTTTTGCTTCTCTGCTCTCTCCTTTCTGATCCCCCTTTCCCCTTCCCTCCCTCTCTCACAGTCTCTCAATGCTGCACCTGGTAGCCTTGCCTGTCCCCTCTAGTCCCTGCATGCTCTATTAGGCACCACTGTTAGATCTTCCCACAACCATACCCCACTATCTCTCCCCCTTCTCCACTCCACTATGGATTGTTGCTCCTGTGTGACACATTTCAGCCTCAGTCTGACCTGAGCAGCCAGAGATAGAGCAGTCATGTGTGTGAGGTTGCTTGCTTGTTTGAATGTGTGTGAGTTTTTCTCTTCCAATGAAGGCTTTGACTGGAAGGTTAACGCATAAGTCTTTTCGTTGCACCTGTCAGCAACTCATTGTGTCTTCTTTACAATGAGTAGCAATCTATATTTTCCATAATTTTTTGTCTTAAGTTGTCCATGCACTAAAAAAAATCTATTTTTATGTACAATTTTAGTTCTGGAACTTTCATTTAGCCAAATTTCTTTTGATGAAAATAACACACAAGAAAAATGTGAGTGAGAAGCGAAAATTGTGAGTGAGAAGCACAAATGTAATGTTTTTGCAAACATTCACAACCAACATCTCCATTTGCTTCCGTGAACCCAAAAACACTGTAGAACATATGGTGTCTTGTGTTATTTGTTCCCCTTATTACTGAATTGAAGGTCATCAAAGGGAACGACAACTGTCTGTAAACTTGTTTATGCATGACAAATATTTGAGTACATATAACTATCTTTGAAGCTAGTTATTTATCACTGATGCTACTCAATGAAATAGAGGGATCACTCAATAAAATTATACAACTATTTTAAAACACTGAACATGGTATCTTACTTTTACAGTTAGGTACATCTCACATCGTACTTTTGTCATCATATACAAAATAACAATAAAGATGATATTAAAGAATTAAAGCCAATAATTAATTCTTATCTGATGTAAAAGCCATAAGAGGCCCTTCAAATAACAGAGTTTAATAATACATAGCATACCAGATGCCACACCATGGTTTTTGTTGCAGTTCCTGACAATTTTTGTAAGATGCATTCAAAACGAGTGCGCCTTCCTCATTTGAATGTAGCTGCACTTATCGCTGTCTGCTGCCGACAAAAATTGGCAGACATGTTTGTCTAATGTTCTAACATTCTCAAAGGTGTGATATCTCTGGAAACACACGCCTTTATGCAATGGTACTTCACAGAATTGGCAGTAGTATCTTGTTTCACTTATTTTACAACGCACTGCGCGAACTCTACAAGGTCGAGCTGCATATTTCTTTTTTCAAAAATGGCTCTGAGCATTATGGGAATTAACATCTGAGGTCATCAGTCCCCTAGAACTTAGAACTACTTAAACCTAACTAACTCTAAGGACATCACACACATCCATGCCCGAGGCAGGATTCGAGCCTGCGACCGTAGCAGTCACGCTGTTCCGGACTGAAGCATCTAGAACTGCTTGGCCACAGCGGCCGGCTTTCTTTTTTCCACTTCCCACAGTAGTCAGAATAGTATGTCCTTTCATGTCCCCTGACAATCAACCAGGTGGATCCTTACCAGGTGCTCATTTTGTAGGTCAGATTGCTTCAATTTGCTGCACCAACTGGTTGATCACTTGTCCAGGCTCTTAGAACTTCTTTTAGAAACGTTTTATATTTTTTGTGTACATTTGGATTTAGGTTTCTGTACACTTCGTATGCATTAAATGAAGCACAATTTATTAGAAACTAAACTACTTTCTTTGTTCATTTATTGGCTTCACGCATTATCCCACAACACAAAAGATATTGATCAGCTCTGACCACACCTTTCATAAATTTATTGTACATCACAATACATTTTGGTTTCTGTATGATTTCCCCTTGTCAATTTTTTTTCCTGTCACAATTATGGACACATTGCGAACTGTTATTATCATTCTCACTTCCCTTTTATCTTTCCATACCTGCAGCAAAAAGTCACTTTGTCTTCCAAATGTATAGTACATCTATTATTGCTTACTACACGTAAAAGAAAACATAGCTCAATATCCCCTTAGGTCATCTGTCCACACCCACAATACAAGACGAAATCACACAATTGATCTGCCATACTCTAGACTGTCTAAGGTACATAATAGTTATAAATATGTAGGCCTCGAACTGTTTAATATGCTCCCTAAAATTGTACAAACAGTATCTAAAAGTAAATTTAAGACAACATTGGGTCAATGGCTCAAAGGTAAAGCATTTTACTCAGTTGATGAATTTAAAGATTGTAATATGGAAGATTTGCTGTTTTAACATAGAAAAAGGTACCTCTGCCTGTAGTAGGACCTAAATTTGTATCAATAGCTTAGGATAATGACATAGTGTTATCAACATGTATATGATAGTGACATAGTGTCATCAACATGAATACTCCCTGCTTAATATAAATCTGTATAATGCTTTCCTTTTTATTGTAAAATTAATAATATATAAAATTCCAAATGTGTGCTATTGTATTACACTAAATTTCACATGATTTATATATACATTGTTAAGAGAATATAACCATCTCTATACTGTAATTGAACTTATTGACGAAGCCCATTGTATAAGAAAATACTGAATGGCTAATAAAGATTCTTATTCTTATGTAATCTTTCTTTAAACATTTGTTTTCTGTTTGTAGCCACTGAGGGAGACCTTTATTGATTCATAGTGTAGCACAAACTCCTGTTTTCCTTTCTATAAGTGTTTTGGCAATAGCTTTATTGTTGTAATAATTGTCTTGATAAATGTGATGCCACATGCCAAGGCGAATGAAAGTAAAGAGTTAATAGTGTCTTGAAGCTTTCTTCCATCCCCAGTGTATATTTCTAGATTGGAGATAGATCCACTTACAATTTCACAAACTAAACGAATAAACAAACAATATAAGATAAGTTTTCCAGAATTATAAGTCCGGAAATGAAGCCGCCCTCTCCATGGTATCACTGCTTCATCAAGAGAAAGCTCCTGTTCGGGACTGTACACAATCTGAAATTTATTTAGGAGATACTTTAGTACAGGTTCAATTTTGTAGTCACTGTTTTCATGACTGTTTTGTAAGGAATTGTCCTTGAAATGCAATTATTTCCATATCTGCTCAAATCGATTTCTGTTCATTAGCTTGCCAAAAATCAGTGTCTCTATTACAGGATCTGTTGACCAATAGTTCTCCAAATAATCTTTTTTTGTGTGTCCCATCAAGATAATCATGCCTAGAAATCTTTTCAGTTCAACAGGTGACATTCGTAAATTGGGGAGACTTGGGAGATTGTTTAAAATAGTTTTTGTTTTGTTTGTAATACAAGTTTGACTGTGTCAATATCTAACTGAACAATTCATCCCGTAGAAATAATTCCACAGTGCTTATAACACTTCTGATCTCATTGGGAAGGGCTTTTACATCTGGAATTCCTTTAAATATTTCTAAAATAATTATCTTGTTCTCCACATGACTTTCAGTATCAGAAGCTTCGTCGTCTAAACATTAACAGTTATCTCACTTTGGCTGATTATATCCCTGTTGTTTTCTCCCACTACCACCTTCAGTAACATCATCTGAATCATTTGGAAGATCAGAACAAATGTCTGCAAACAGTTCAGCAAGAATCTCACTTTATATCAAATCTTACTGCATAATGCAACAACCACAGTACTGACTATTTCTTGGTACTGATTGTAAGCGCGTAGAGAACAGAAATACATATTTATGTGATCCATTCACAATAGTTGGACATGAAAACATGTAAATCTATGTGTTAAACACATTGCAGACTGACAGATCACACTACAAAAAGAATGAGATATTTGACATCAAGCAAACTTTTTCCGTACCTGATTTACTTCCTTCCTTAGCACCTGGAAATTTTACTCTTTACTTTTCCTGGTTGCTATCTTTTACTTTCTTTGGAAAGGGTCTTGTTCCTGTTGTCCCTATCGAGGAGAGTAATAACCATATACCCTTCTTTTTTAAGCAGTGATAATATATTTAATGTCATATTTAAGACTATCACCTACAAAGTGTCTCGTAAACTGATTAGCAACTACTGGCAGAAGAACTTTACTACCAGTGTGAGTTTCACAGCAACATGTTTTGCATCTATCTATAATAGACACTTTCTTTACCCAAAAAGAAATATTTTAAAAAGCTTAAAAAATTTAATGCAAATGTTAAATAATGGGAAGTATAGGTTGAAATATCAATAACTATGGAAAGGATAGATTGCTACCCATCATAAAGATGACAAATTGAGTTGTAGACTGTTACCCATTAAGCTTTCAGCAAAAGACTTCATCAGGAAAGAGAAACACACCCAAATTCATTCACGGAAACACATCTCACAAACACATGACCCTATATCTGGTTGGTTGGTTTGTTTAAAAGAGGGGGGGGGGGGGGGGGGGGGGGACCAAACTATGAGGTCATCAGTCCCTTGTTCCTAATAAAAAAATGCCGCAACTGGGAGACAAGACATATAACACAAAACAGAAAGAAAGGAAAAACCACAAGAATGAAGGAACAAAAGAGGACAAGGAAACAACAGAGAGACGCTTGAAACAGAAGAGAGTAAAACAAGAAAGCAATTTATAGTGGCTGGCCGACCACGAAAATAAAAAGGAAAAGGCAGCCATTCTGCAACACATTAAAACTTCCACCCTAAAAGCACTAGGGTGGAGGGCACAGAGGGACAAAGGACATGCGCTAAAACCTACATAGAAATATAAAAACCTTTCTCACGGATAAGATGTAAAACTAAAGCTGCTGCTGAGGCACCGTCGCCCAACACTGAAGGTAGGTAGGTGGAACAGTTAAAAGTCCGCCGAAGAGCAGCTAAAAGTGGGCAGTCCAGCAAGAGGGGGACGACTGTCATTTGGGAGCCACAGCAACAGAGAGGTGGGTCTTCGCGATGGAGTAGGTAACCATGCGTTAGCCTTGTATGGCCAATGTGGAGCCGGCAGAGGACAACTGATTCCCTGCGAGAGGACCGCATGGAAGACCTCCACACATTCGTTGTCTCCTTAATGACATGCAGCTTGTTGTGCATACTGTTATGCCATTCACTCTCCCAAAGCCTGAAAACCCTGCAGCATAAGACAGAACGCAAGTCAGCTTCAGAGATGCCCATCTCCAGAAGCGGTTTCCGCATCACCTGTTTGGCCAGCCTGTCGACAAGTTCATTGCCTGGGATTCCAACGTGACCTGGTGTCCACACAAACACCACTGAGCAATGGGACCGTTCCAGGGCATAGATGGACTCCTGGATGGATACTACTAGAGGGTGGCAAGGGTACCATTGGTCGATAGCTTGTAGGCTGCTCAATGAGTCAGTACACAGGAGAAATGACTCACCAGGGCATGAGTGGATGTGCTCAAGAGCACAAGATATGGCCGCCATTTCTGCAGTGACACACTGCAGCCATCTGGTGAGGAGTGCTGTTCAATATGTCCTCTATGAACATAAGCAAAGCCTACATGACCATCAGCCATTGAGCCGTTGGTGTAAACCACATCAGAGCCCCGGAACACATCAAGAATCGAGAGGACATGACAGAGGAGAGCGGCAGGGTTAATGCAGTCGTTACGGCCAAGCAAAAGGCCCAGACAAAGCTGCGGCTGAGGCGCACACCATGGAGGCGTACGTGAACGGACAGTAAGTAGAGGTGGTAAAGGGAAGGACTCCAGTTTGGAAAGAAGGGACCGCACACGAACCGCAATTGTTAGCCCTGACCTGGGCTGCCGATGCAGGATATGGACCACCGTGGGCGGGAAAAGGAAATGGTAATTCGGATGCTCAAGAGAACTACGAATTTGTGCAGCGTAACTGGTGAGCATTTGTGCATGTCTGACCTGCAATGGAGGGACCTCAGCCTCCACCAGTACGCTGGTCACCGGACTCACCCTAAAAGCTCCTGTCGCTAGTCGAACCCTGCAATGGTGCACAGGGTCGAGTAAATGCATTGCTTAGGGCTCTGCCGAACCATAAATCACACTCCCATAGTCAATTAGGGATTGGACAAGGGGTCTGTAGAGCTCCAGCAGCATAGAGCGATCTGTACCCCAATTGGTGTTGCTCAGGCAACGGAGGGCATTGAGGTGCTGCCAGCACTTGCACTTAAGCTGATGAAGATCAGGAATCCACGTCAATCGAGCATCGAAAACCACTCCTAAGATTTATATGTCTCCACTACAGTGAGTGGATCATCATGAAGGTAAGGTTCTGGGTACGGATGAACGGTACGGCGCCGACAGAAGTGCATGACACACGACTTTGCGGCTGAAAACTGGAAACCGTGGGCTAGAGCCCATGACTGCGCCTTGTGGATGTCTCCCTGTAGGCGCTGATCAGCAACACCAGTACTGGAGCAGCAGTACAAAATTCAGAATTCGTCTGCATACAGAGAAGGTGAGACAGAGGGCCTGACTGCTGCTACTAGACCGTTAATGGCCACTAAAAATAGAGACACTCAATACAGAGCCGTGCGGGACCCCATTCTCCTGGATATGGATAGAACTATGGGAGGCACCAACTTGCACACAGAAAGTATGGAGCGACAGGAAATTTTTGGATAAAAATCGGGAGCGGGCCCCTGAGACCCCACTCATACAATGTGGCAAGGATATGATGTTGCCAGGTCATGTCGTATGCTTTACATAAGTCAAAAAAGACAGTTACCAGGTGTTGGCATCTGGAAAAGGCTGTTCGGATGGCAGACTCGAGGGACCAAGATTATCAGTGGTAGAGCGACCCTGGCGGAAGCCGCCTCGACATTGAGCCAGTAGGCCATGTGACTTCAGGATCCAACCCAACCAGCGACACATCATGCGTTCCAGCAGTTTACAAAGAACGATGGTGAGGCTGATAGCTATCCACATCAAACGGGTTTTTACCGGATTTGAGCACTGGAATAGTGGTGCTCTCCCACCATTGCGATGGAAAGACGCCATCGAACTAGATCCGGTTGAAGATGACGAGAAGATGTCGCTTTTAGTTAGATGAGATATGTTTAATAATCTGGCTGTGGATCCGATCGGGTCCAGGAGCTGTATTGGGGCAATGTGCAAGGGAACGGAGAAGCTCCCACTCTGTAAATGGGGCGTTATAGGAATCACTTTGACGTGTAGTGAATGAGAGGACTTTCCCTTCCAGCCGCCTTTGGAGAGTGCAAAAGGTTGGAGGGGTAATTCTCCGACAAGAGGCTCGAGCAACATGCTTAGCAATAGCATTTGCATCGGTAGATAGCACACAATTTATGGTAACTCCAGGAACATTGGTTGGGGTCTGGTACCTGAAAAGATGATTGATCTTTGACCAGACTTGGGAAGGTGACGTATGGCACCCAATGGTCAAGACATACCTCTCCCAACACTCCTGCTTCCGTCGTATGCTAAGTTGGCGAATGCAGGCAAGGAGCGGTTTAAAGGCTATGAGGTGCTACAGGGAAGGGAGCTGCTCATGCTGCTGTAGAGCTCACCAACACTCCTTAATTGCTTCAGTAACTTCCAGCAACCACCAAGGGACTGCCTTATGCCAGGGGCTCCCTAAAGAGCATGTGATCGCATTTTCTGCCACAAAAACAATTGTTGTAGTCACCTGCTCAACCATGACATCGATGTTACTGTGTGGGGGAGATTCAACAGTGACAGCAGAGGTGAAAGTTTCCCAGTCCGCCTTGTTTAAAGGCCATCTGGGCAGGCGTCCATAGGCCTGACACAGGGGCAGTGACAGGAAGATGGGGAAATGGTCACTACCATACAGGTCGTCATGTGCTCTCCAGCGAATAGGTGGGAGAAGTCCTGGGCTGCAAATTGATAAATCAATGGCCGAGTAACTACCATGAGCCACACTGAAATGTGTGGCGGCCCCAGTATTTAAGACGCAGAGGTCGAACTGAGACAGTAAAGTTTGACATCTCTGCCTCAGCCAGTAAGCATGGTGCCAAATCTCCCAAAAGTAGGAAAGGTTTAGAGAGTTGGTCAATCAGTGCAGCTAATACATTAAGGGGTATTGCACCATCTACAGAAAGATATACACTGCAGACAGTTATTTCCTGTGTCTTCCTTATTCTGACAGCCACAGATAGGGGTTTGAAGGGGGCACAGTGTCACTACAGACTGAGATTAGGACATAAACACAAACTCCACCTGACACTTTATTACAGTTGCTACGGTTCCTGTAATATCCCTTATATCTGCGGAGGGCAGGGGTCCACATTGCTGGGAACCAGCTTTCCTGGAGGGCAATGCAGATAGCAGGTGTAAAGCCTAACAGTTACCATAGCTCAGCCAGGCAGTGGAAAAACTGCTGCAACTCCACTGGAGGGTGATGTCATCGTGAGACTGAGAAGGCATGGAACATTCAATGAGGCAGTTTACACCTCAGGGTCACCTGCTGCCACCGACTTTTTGCCTGAGCAATCTATATCCATCTATATCCATTGTGTCTGAGGGTCTGGCAACATCTGGGTCCTCAGTGGATGCCAGAATCTCCACCCCCATCCTCAGTCGCAGAGCTTGTAGGTAGTGGTGGTGTGGGTGCCATCGCAATTTCCTTGGTCTTAGGGGAGTTCTTTTTGGATTTCTCTCGCTGCTCCTTGGGATTCCCTGGCTGGGAGGACTTCACTGGCACAGTCTCCGGGACTGAGGATGAGTGTGAAGCCGTAAGACCAGCTGCTTTTGAGCTCTTCAGCCACTGGTGGGTGTCACCTTTCCCACAAGCAGAAACCTGGGAAGGGAGTGACCCAAGGGACCCCTTCCTAGCAAAAGAAGATGAAGAAGACTTACGCTTCTCTGGCTTAGAAGTGGGGACGCACGTCCCTGATGGTTGGAGGGGTATTGCTCCCAAAGTAGGCAGTGCGGGAGCAACTGAGAGGGAAATACCCCCCACCATCAAAGCTGGCAAGTGTAGTCTTCTGGCTCTGAGAGGTGACTTGGGTTGGCGGAGCTGATAGTGCCAAAACTGTTGTAGCGGCGGAATAAGATGATGTCGTACGTACAGGATGCAGGCATTCAAATTTTCTCTTAGTGTAGGTCAGTCCGTCCAGGGCCTTGTACTCCACGATTTTCCTTTCTTTCTGGAGAATCCTGCAGTCTGGCGAGCAAGGTGAAAGGTGCTCTCCGCAGTTGACACAGATGGGAGGCAGGAAACATGGAGTATTGGGATGTGATGGGCTTCCACAATCTCAAATACAGCGGGAAGACATATGGCTGAAATTCCAGCACTTAACGCACCGCATCGGGGGAGGGATATAGGGCTTTACATCACAGCAGTAGACCATCACCTTGACTTTCTCAGGCAATGTATCACCGTCGAAGGCCGAGATGAAGGCACCGGTGGCAACCTGATTATCCCTCAGACCCCAGTGGACATGCCAGACAAAATTTACACCTTGCTGCTCTACATCGGTGAGCAGCTCATTGTCAGACTGCGAAAGAAGATCCCTGTGAAATATGATACCCTGGACCATACTTAAGCTCTTATGGGGCGAGATGGTTACAGAAACATCCCCCAGTGAGTAACGTCCATGACTGGACAGAGGATGCTGTTTTGATCAAGACTGACCCAGATCTCATTTTGGACAATCCATCCACCTCCCCTTACCTTTCCTCTAAATGCTCAACAAAAAACTGAGGCTTTATCATCTTGAAATATTCCCCATCAGCTCTTGAACATACAAGGTACTGGGGCGAATAAGATCCGCTGCCATCCTCAGCCTGAAATTCCTCCCATGGTGTGGTCAGGAAGGGGTTACAATTTGGGGTCATACTTCGGTGTGTTGAACTGAGCTCATGAACACTTAGAGACTGCTGGTGTTTCACCACCAGCAAGTGATGATGGACTACACTTCATCGCGTGTCATCTGCCCTGATGCCACCCACTCTGAGCAGGGGCCCTCCCCACAGGCACCACCCAGTCACAGCAAAGGCCACCTGGCAGGATGGCCATTGCAGGGAGTCCCGATGCCCCAGGGGGATGGGCACCCACCCCTTGGCATACGTGGGGAGTTAATGGCACAGGCATCAGCAGAGTGATCCCTGTGTGGTCAGGGGGGCTACAACCAACAGGGTACATGGTGGCCCCACCACAACGGACGAGCTATCATGCTGGATATCAGGTGCAAAGAAGTCCATGGTCATCGTCAACACAGAAAGTGACACTTCATAGTGCATGGTGGAAAACGCACCCAGGAAGGTGTCCTTGGCCAAGAGATGGAGAATGAGTGGGACTGGAATGTGACGACGAGAAAGTGGGCTAAAGATCTCAATGCACAATGGACATGATGCACCATGTAAGGTGCCCTTCCCCAATTGGCTCACTCTTTGGGAAAATTTTGAAGAATGGAGGTCAAACCCTACAGGGGACCATCACATAAAGGCCAAAACGTGTGGAACTCCTTTTAGTTGCCTCTTACTATAAGCAGGAATACCTCGGGCCTATTCTTACCCCCGGACCCACTGGGGGTCCTATCTCTGGCCACTCAGGCCAGAGTGGAACTGAAACTACCAACCGGCTACCCACTAATATGAATGCCCACTATCAAATTGTGGCCAAGAGCAAAGTGGACCACCCTGTGGCACATCATGCAGCTATACATAACAATTGATTTTGATGGCTGCTTCACAACCCAGGCCATATGGATCCTCACCTCCACCACCAGCTTTTCTGAACCATGCAAATGGGAGTTATCCTCACAACACATTCTCAAATCTCGAAATCGCCTGGTCTCGACCTACAGTAACCTGCTGTCCTCATAACCTCCACCCAACAGTTTCCTCCCCTTGGTCCTATCACCTCCTCCCAACTCAGGCCCCACACTCACTGTGAACTACTCTAATGTAATGCACCCCCCAATCATTTTCCTTTCTCTGCTCCACTCCTTTCCACTCCCTGTTTCCCTCTCCTCCTCCTCCTCCCTCCCAACACTGCACCAGTTAGCCTTGTCTGCCACCTCTATTCCCTGCACAGTCCAGCAGGCAACATTGCTATCTCTTCCCTCACCCATAACCTACTATTCCTTCCCCTTCCCCACTCCACTAGGTATTGTTGCTCCCATCCAACGTGTTTCAGTTTCTGTCTGGCCTGAGCAGTCAGAGATAAAGGTCATGTGTGTTTGAGATGTGATTGCTTGTGTGAGTTTCTCTTTTCTGAAAAAGGCTTTGTCCATAAGCTTAATATGTTAGTCTTTTCATTGTGCCTGTCTGCAACTCAACACATCCACTTTATGGTGAGCAGCAATCTATCCTTTCCATAATTGTTAATGCAAATGTTGCTATTCTCCTTGTGTATTCAAAGGAAGTGAACGACATTGTAGATTTACAGGTACCAATAAACATTATGAAAGAAACTGAATTCCCCTCCAAGTTAACTTAGTACAGTCTAAAAAGTAAAAACAAAAAATCTATAGAAACGAAAGAGACATGTAGGAAAAACCAAGAAGTTTATGCTAAACTCTACAATGAGATGTGATGACATCATCCCGTTTCTTCTATTTATCATCACATCAAAAGAAAGTGGACAGAAAATTAATGGAAGAAGATTCTATAAGTACTCTGCTGAAGGGTGTTAAAAATCACCACACTTGCTTATATAGATGTGGCCCTAATAAACATCTCAAACCATAATCTTACAAAAATATTGCAAAATTATTATAAAATTGCCATGAAATTTTGTCTACATATGAGTGAAGGACAAACAGCACATCCTAGATTAGAAATCCAGATAAATATTTGGCTGTAGGTAATTTCATCTTCAAGAGAGGTGCATGATTTACATATCTAGGAAGCTCTTTTAGCAATGAGAACCAAAACAAAATAGTGATTAATGCACATTTAGAACATGTTAGCACAATAATTTACAGCTTTCTGGATCTTCTCAGAAGAAGCTTAATCTCTGTCAGTCGCCCATCATGACAGTGTTGCCATATGGCCAGAGGCGCTGGAGTTGGCAGTCATGTGTGCATCTGGTGTGCTTGCTTGTGTGTATAAATGGCGAGTGTTTCTACTTTGCTGATGAAGTTTTATGTGCCTTTTAATTGTGTTTGTTTGAAACTTTACATGTCTTCTTCACAGTAAGTAGCAATCTGCCTTTTCCTACATCATTGATATTCCTACCTGGAGTTTCCATTATTTAAGCTAACTTGCATTATTCTAAGACACAGTGAAAGTACATGCATGCAGCACTCACACACCTGTGCCAATATTCTAGTAACTGTTAAAAACATTCCTGGAAAACAAAGTGCCTCGTAACACAATGATGGGTTTTGCTCTTCCTCAGAATGTATGAAAATAATTGCTTGAAATTTCAGCTACAGAAACAAGTAGGGATCAGCAGGGATAAGATCATGCAAAGAGGGCAGATATTTCCACATAGCAATATTATTTACATCTGAAAGTAGGCAAGACTTTGCTGTCAATAAAAACCCAGTTTTCTTCAGCTTTTCTGAAGGTTTTCTTCTGACCACTTGTAGGCAGCAGATGATATCCAAATTAAGCTCCTCAGTCACTGACAAACCTTTTTCCATGAATGATATCTTCATACTCAACAAAATTGTCCATCTGCATTTCCCATTGCAATTAAGTGGGTTTACCAGTGACATACAATCTACTTTCTGCATAGAGGAGTATGTTTCAGAAACCCAATGCAGCCCATTAACATCTTAAGGAGGGCTCTGAAAATCTGATGTGATAACAGACTTTAAACATAATGTTTTCAATCATTTGTCACCTGCTCACTTGGACGACTTGTTGCCATCAGCGATGATGGTAGAAAGACAGCTGCATCAGTAGTTACTGCCAACAGTACACAATCTCCACAAAACAGTCAAGTTGCTCAAAAATTTGGATCTGTTCACTATCTCATTTCTGTAATTTTCTGCCTACACCAAGAACCTATCAAATGATTGCCAAGAAAAGTAGCACACCAGATGGCTAGTTCATATGTTGTTTAATAGATGATAGTTGAAAGCCCAACAATACAGAAATATTCCCACAAATCTGCAGCTGGTTGGTTTGATGGCAGCTATATAATATTCTGCACTAAGATGAAAAGCATAAAAAGTACCACCTGCAATCGTTATGACACACACACACACACACACACACACACACACACACACACACACACATTAAAAAATACTGTTTGCTGTCAGTTGTAAAACTTTCATTCAACAGCAACAACTACACTGAAGAGCCAAAGAAACTGGTATACCTGGTACCTGCCTAATATTGTGTACGGGCCCCGCAAGCACGCCGAAGTTCCGCAACATGACGTAGCATGGACTCGACTAATGTCTGAAGCAATGCTGGAGGGAACTAACACCATGAATCCTGCACGGCTGTCCATAAATCCATAAGAGTATGAGGGGGATGGATCTCTTCTGAACAGCACATCGCTAGGCATCCCTGAAATGCTCAATGATGTTCATGTCTGGGGAGATTGGTGGCCAGCGGAAGTGTTTAAACTCACGAGAGTGTTCCTGAAGCCTGTCTGTAGCAATTCTGAATGTGTGGGGTGTCACATTGTCCTGCTGGAACTGCCCAAGTCTGTCAAAATGCACAATGGACATGAATGGATACAGGTGACCAGACAAGATGCTTACATATGTATCACCTGTCAGAGTCATATCTAGACGTATCAGGGTTCCTATATCACTCCAACTGTACATGCCCCACACCATTACAGAGTCTCCACCAACTTGAACATTCCCCTGTAGATTCCATGGATTCATGAGGTCGTCTCCATACTAATATGTGTCCATCTGCTCGATACAATTTGAAACGAGACTTGTCTGACCAGGCAACATGTTTCCAGTCATCAACAGTCCAATGTCGGTGTTGATGGGCCCCATTGAGGTGTAAAGCTTTGCATCATGCAGTCATAAAGGGTACAAGAGTGGGCCCTCAGCTCCAAAAGCCCATATCCATGATATTTCATTGAATGGTTCACATTCTGACAGTTGCTGATGGCCAAGCATTGCAATCTGCAGCAATTTGCAGAAGGGTTGTACTACATTTACATAGTTACACTGCAATTCACACTTAAGTGCCTGGCAGAGGGTTCATCGAACCATTTTCGTACTAATCCTCTACCATTCCACTCTCTAATAGCACATGGGTAAAAAGAACACCTAAATCTTCCCATTCAGGCTCTGATTTCTCTTATTTTATTATGATGATCATTTCTCCCTACGTAGGTGGGTGTCAACAAAATATTTAGGCATTCCGAAGAGAAAGGTGGTGATTGAAATTTTGTAAATAGATCTTGCCGCAAAGAAAACCACCCTTGTTTCAGTGACTGCCACCCCAACTCGCGTATCATATCAGTGACACACTCACCTCTACTGCGCAATGACACGAAACGAGCTGCCCTTCTTTGCACTTTTTCGATGTCCCCCGCCAATCCTACCTGGTAAGGATCCCATACCACACAGCAATATTCCAGCAGAGGATGGACAAGTTTAATGTAGGCTGTCTCTTTAGTGGGTTCGTCACATCTTCTAAGTGTTCTGCCAACTAAGTGCAGTCTTTGTTTTACCTTCCTCACAATATTATCTATGTGATCTTCCCAATTTAAGTTGATCATAATTGTAATTCCTAGGTATTTAGTCGAATTGACAGCCCTTAGATTTGCGCGATTTATTGTCTACCCAAAATTTATCGGATTTCTTTTAGTACCCATGTGGATGACCTTGCACTTTTCTTTGTTTAGTGCTAATTGCCACTTTTTGTACCATACAGAAATTCTCTCTAGATCACTTTGCAATTGGAATTGATCATCTGATGATTTTACTAGAAGGTAAATTACAGCGTCATCTGCAAACAATCTACGGGGGCTGCTCAGATTATCACCTAGATCATTTATGTAAATCAGGAACAGCAGTTGGCCTTTGACACTACCATGCGGAACGCCAGATATCACTTCTGTTCTACTCGATGATTTACCATCTATCACTATGAACTGTGACCTCTCTGAGAGGAAATCATGAATCCAGTCACACAACTGAGATGATACTCCATATGCACGCAATTTGATTAATAGTCGCTTGTGAGAAAGGGTATCAAAAGCCTTCTGGAAATCTAGGAATATGGAATCGATCTGAGATCCCTTGTCAACAGCACTTCATGGGAATAAAGAGCTAGCTGTGTTGCACAAGAACGATATTTTCTGAATCCGTGTTGGTTATGTATCAATAAGTCATTTTCTCCAAGGTGATTCATAATGTTCGAGTACAGTATATGCTCCAAAATCCTACTGCAAATTGAGGTCAGTGATATGGGTCTGTAATTCAATGGGTTACTCCTATTTCCCTTCTTGAATATTGGTGTGACCTGTGCTACTTTCCAGTTTTTAAGAACAGACCTTTCGTCAAGTTAGTGGTTGTATATGATTGCTAAGAAAGGTGCTATTGTGTCTGCATACTCTGAGAGGAACCTGACTGGTATACCATCTGGACCGGAAGACTTCCTTTTCTTAAGTGATTTGAGTTGCTTCGCAACACCTAAGATATCTACTTTTAAGTCACTTGTGCTACCAGCTGTTCTAGTTTCGAATTCTGGAATATCTACTTCATCTTCTTTCATGAAGGAATTATGGAAAACTGTATTTAGTAACCCCGCTTTAGTGGCACCATCATCGGTAACATTTCTATTGCTATTGCGCAGTGACTGTATTGACTGTTTTTAGCCACTGGTGTACTTCACATACGACCAGACTCTCTCTGGGTTTTCTACCATATTTTGAGGCAATATTTCACTGTGGAAACTATTAAAAGCATCTTGCATTGACGTTCACAGTAAAATTTTGAGCTTCTGTGAAACTTAGCCAGTCTTGTGGATTTTGCATTCTTCTGAATTTGGCATGCTTTCTTCGTTGCTTCTGCAACGCTGTTCTGACGTGTTTTGTGTACCTTGGTGGATCAGTCCCGTCTCTTATTAACTTATGCGGTATGAATCTATCTGTTGCTGTCGATACTGTATCTTTGAATTTGAGCCATATCTGGTTTACACTTACATAATTAGCTTGGAAGGAATGGAGACTCTCTCTTAGGAAGGCATCAAGTGAATTTTTATCTGCTGTTTTAAATAGATATATTTTGAGTTTATTTTTAGTAGTTTTGGTTGATATGGTTTTGAGCCTCACTACAATGACCTCGTGTTCACTAATCACTGTGACGCTCTCTATTAGATCAGGATTATTTGTGGCTAAGAGGTCAAGTGTGTTTTCGCAACCATTTACAATTCGTGTGGGCTCATGAACTAATTGTTCAAAGTAATTCTCAGAGAAAGCATTTAGTACAATTTCGGAAGATGTTTTCTGTCTACCACCGGCTTTGAACATGTATTTTCGCCAACAAATCGAGGGTACATTGAAGTCTCCGCCAATTATAACTGTATGAGTGGGGTACTTATTTGTAATATCATCTGAGTTGGGGGGGTCGGTAGAAGGAGCCAATTATTATTTTGGTATGGCTGTTGAGTATAACCTCTACCCATAATAATTTGCAGGAACTATCTATTTCAATTTCACTACAAGATAAACTACTACCAACAGACACAAACACACCACCACCTACTTTATTTAATCTATCCTTCCTGAACACAGTTTGCACCTCTGTAAAATTTTCAGCAGAATTTATCTCCGGCTTTAGCCAGCTTTCTGTTCCTATAACGATTTCAGCTTCAGTGCTTTCTATCAGCACTTGAAGCACTGGTACTTTTCCAACACATCTACAACAATACCAACTGTTGCTTGGTCGATTCTTGTCGTTTCTTTGCCCTATACCCTTTGAGACTGGATACCTGTTTGATCTTTCCCAAGACTGTCTAACCTAAAAAACCACCCAGTCCACGCCACACAGCCCCTGCTACCTGTGTAGCCGCCTCCTGTGTGTAGTGGACACCTGACCTATTTAGTGGACCCCGAAACCCTACCACCCTATGGTGCAAGTCGAGGAATCTGCAGCCTACACGGTCGCAGAAGCGTCTGAGCCTCTGATTCAGACCCTCCACTCGGCTCTGTACCAAAGGTCCGCGATCGGTCCTGTCGACGATGCTGCAGATGGTGAGCTCTGCCTTCACCTCGCTAGCAAGACTGGCAGTCTTCAACAATTCAGACAGCCGCCAGAAACCAGAGAGAATCTCTTCCGATCCATAGCAACACATGTCATTAGTGCTGACATGAGCCACCACCGGCAGTTGGCTGCACCCTGTACCCTTCATGGCATCTGGAAGGACCCTTCCCACATCTTGGATGACTCCCTCCAGTATGCACATGGAGTGCACATTGGCTTTCTTCCCATCCTTAGCTGCCATATCTCTAAGTGACTCCATCACCCACCTAACATTGGAGCTCCCAATGACAAGCAATCCCGCCCTCTGAGCTTGTCTGGGCCTCTCAGGAAAAAAGGCCACTGCCGCAACAGGCGAGGCTGCCCTTGCTGGCTCAGAAGTACTTTCAGCAGTGGGTAGCACTTCAAACCTGTTACGGAGGCGTAAGGGTACAGCCTTGCGGCCAACTTTCACCTTCCGCCCAGAGATTCGCAACCCTGCCACGGTTCGCCAATCACCGTCAGGCAAGTGTTGACCGGAAGGGCCGTCCGAATCTGAGGACGCAGTGGCATCAGAGATCCCAGGCAATGCCACAGGTTCCAGAGGCGCCAAAGTGATTGCCTTGGGTGTCCTAATGTCACCGCGGCCGAGGGAAACAGCCTGGAGCCTGTCGACCACGGCCAACACAGCTTCCAACTGTTTATGGACGGAGGCCAATTCCTCTGAATCCGTACACAACAGGCGCAGTTCCCTATTCATCCCTAACAATTTTTTTCCTCTCTTTTATCTCACAAGCTGTTCAAAACAAACAGATGACCGATGACTACGCGAATTTACACTATACGCGATGCTACAACTCTCAAATACTATAATATGCCCAAAATTTATGATTTAAACTATGTAAGTACCCAAAAACGTGCAAAGAAATTAAGAATTAAACTATGAAACAAATAAGTGAGCTCAGAGTATGACTTGCTGCTGGCTGCTGCTTATCCATCGGCAGCAGGGAGCTCACTGGCTGTGACCAACTGACACTGGCCATTCAAAACAAAAACAGATGACTGATGACTACGCGAATTTACACTATTCATGTACTAAAACGCGATGCTACAACTCTCAAATACTATAATACGCCCAAAATTTATGAATTAAACTATGCAAGTACCCAAAAACACACAAAGAAATTAAGAATTAAACTATGAAACAAATAAGTGAGCTCAGAGTACTTCCGTAATGTTGAACGGTTCTCTTCAATTGTCATTGGTCCTGTTCTTGTAGGATGTTTTTCCGGCCGCAGCAATGTCAGAGATTTGATGTTTTACCTGATTCCTGATATACATGATACACTCGAGAAATTGTCATATGGGAAAATCCCCATTTAGTCACTACCTCAGAGATGCTGTGTCCATTGCTTGTGTGCTGACTATAACACCATGTTCAAACTCACTTAAATCTTGAAAACCTGCCATTGTACCAACAGTAACTAATCTAACAACTGTGTCAGTCATTTGTTGTCTTATATAGGCATTGCCGATCACAGCACTGTATTCTGCCTGTTTACGTATCTCTATATTTGAATACGCATGCCTATACCAGTTTTTTTGGCACTTAATTGTAAAACAATATAGCAGTTAAATGCAGCTGGTTGATCACTGGACTGAACATGAATGGGCCAACTATTCTGCAACACAATTAAATTTCCAGCCGTAAGGACAATATAAAGGTGGGAAGACATCCTTAGAAGTCCCATTCATGTAGTTGCTCGAGGATACTAAGCCTCCATGTAGTATAAAAAGTCTTGATGAAAAAGAAAATGCAGGGTGTTTCAAAATGAATATCTGGGTTTTTAAGGATTAGTAACATTTATTATAGTCAATTTACAATTTTAAATAATATATCAAATGAAAGAGCAACTCAAATAGTTTTTATTACAAATGGTCAATGTGAGCGCCATTAGTCGCATGGAACACTTCGAGTCAATACGTGAATTCCTCCTAAACCTTGATTAGTGTGTCTAGAGTAATTACTGCAACTGCTTCAATGGTGTTTTTTGTGAAACCTCAAAAGCAAAATTGCATGGTATCAGATTGTATGAATGTGGAGATATGCAAAGCAAGCTCTGTCATCCAGCCTTTTGCGATAATACAGTGGTCAGACAGAATGTAACTGAACAAATCACATACTGAGTTATGCTAGTATTGTGGCACATCACCTTGCTGCCAAATAAAGCTCTGTGGACCAGCTTCTTCCAGTTGCGAACAGAGTCAGTTTCTGCACATCAAGATAATACACACTTGCTTCACTGAAAAAGAAAGGCTCAAATTTTATGTTGGAATATGGGAAGAAAAAAAAAACACACACACACACACACTTGATTTAGGAGAGTCTCAGTGCAATTGTACCATATCGTAGCGATTTGCTAACCCCCCCTCCCCCTCCCCCTTGTCCTCGTCCTCCCACAGAAGAGCATATTATGTGTGTTCACATTTCCACTTAGGTGTGGTGGTGATTCATCACTGAAGATAACACAATCCAGAAAATCTTCGTTGTTCTGCAGCGACATTTCATTTGCAAAGTGGGCATAAATCAACTGTGTGTGCTGTGTGGTGAATGGTGCTTACACTGAACACTTGTAAGAAGAACTGTTTGAGTTGCTCTTTCATTTGATGTATTATTCACAATTGTAAACTGAACTTAATAAATGCTACAAAGCCTTAAAACCAGGATATTCATTGTGAAACACCCTGTATATAACTATTAGGTGATACCTGCACAGGGTAGAGTGCAACGTCAAAAACCCCAATAAAAACGATTAAGGAGCTGTCTGGATCCTTGTACCCAGATAGGACTTTAAGTGTGATTCTCTTTCCCATAGCTATTAACTATATAACAGTAACAAATAGTATTCCTCCTCCATTACTCCAAGGTATTTCTAAGACAGCAGGTGAGGGCAATATTATAACAACAAATCGGACACGTACAGCCCTTCTCAGATTTCAAGCGGGGGATTAAAATTGATTTTCTCCACAAGCCAGAAAATTGTACTCATGCTGAGATGAAGTTAAAAAGGCCAGGGATGATTATTTTGCCTCCCACTGTGAAGTGCCACAACATGCTGTAATGCTCTGTTGGGACAAGGTGATGTGTCACGAGCTGCAGAAAATTCCAAATTAATTTCCCACATGGAACACCAGCAGTTATATAATTTGTCACAAGTGGAACTAAAGTCCCAACTGCACCTCTCAGCGACATTTCTGTGGTACTGGAAGGTAAAATCTAGCTGGTAGTGGCCGCCACTCTGTCGAAATGTTCCATCATTGCCTGGCTTATGATCACTGGTTACTCTGAAGACTTCCGTTTAGCGTTATGGCAGCACCTGGGCTCCTCTGACTGAAATCATTGTGAGGGTCTCCATTACAACAGTACTTTTAGTGGATCAGTTTATGGTGTTTAGCAAATGTCACCACAATCTCCTCTGATTCTCCACAATCTTCAACTCTACTTTGCAGTTTGCCTAAGAACTGTGGTATGAATACTTCACCAGTGTGTTGGATCATGATGCTACTATGAAACACCGTTTCCTGGACACTATTCTATATATACACATATATTCCACAAGTCACCTCACAGTGTGTAGTGGAGGGTACCTCTGTTGTCACTATCTTTTCTCCTTCTTCCTCATTTCATTTGCAAACAGTGTGTAGGACGAACAATTGTCGGTTAATCTTCATTTGGTCTTTAATTTCTATGATATTCTCATCATGATTCTTCATCAAGACTTATCTGACCAGAAGTAGTATGATACTTGATTCTTGCTGGAATGTACTCTCTCAGAATTTCAATAATAAACTTTTTCTGTCAAGTTCCACGCATCTCTTGTAGTGCCTGCCATTGTAGTTAAGCATTTCTCTAATGCTCTCACACCAACTAAACTATAACATGATAAAACACACCACTTTCTGTTGGCTTTTCTCTCTATCTCTTCTGTAAATCCAACATGGTAAGGGTACCTGACTGAAAATTGATAATGGAGTGTCATACAAGTGTTTTGTACACTATTTCTTGCATGAATGAACTAAGTTTCCTTATGACTGCCCAGTGAATCTCAGCCTCGCATAAAAGATCACTCCAAATGGTTACTGCTAGATATTTTACGGTGCTTATTGTTTCCAACAATTTGTCACCACCAATGTAAGTGTATAGTGGTGCATCTCTTCCCTTATTTATGAGCCATGCATTAAATTTATTTACATTTAGTTTTAACTCCCACTACATGCATCTCATCAAGTTGATTGTACAGGGTCCAATTTGCCTTACTGAGCATTATCATGGCAGATTTCTTTTTGGAATTTGTCTGTCGGGCATGAGAACTCGGATAAAAAATTGGTCACTCGACTGCAGGTCATCAACCACTTCCCATCAAGCAGTGTGCGTGAGGGCTAGATAGCACACTCAACTGATCCACAGTAATGACAGAGGGGCAGGTTGCACTGGTGGGGTTAGTGGCACTACTTGAAGGCCTAACTGGTTCCCTTAGGCAGGCACTTATGTCCATACCATTGTCAAATCTGATTAAGCAGACAAAACTAAGGTTGCATCATCTGATGGTTTTGTGGGACATCTATTTGGCCTGTCGGTTTGGGTCCTTTTCTTAGTTCTTGGCGACGCTCGTAAGGTAGTTTTGCCAAAAACTGCTTTTGTGCTTCCACCTGTAGTAAGTGTGCATTACTGTTCCTGACAATATGTTCTGCTTTGTTTCTGTGGTATACAACTCTGTTGATTCAGCCAGTGGCGCAGGTTTGCAGCTACATTTAAACGAGCAGTTCATTGTGCTCTGGTCAGCAGTCAATGTCTTGGTGGCAACACTGGTCTTTATTACATGGTGCTCCATTTCTGAGGGGAATGACTTGCTGTGTGTGTGTATAGGAGAAGCAGACTGCAGTTGGTAAACAGCCAATGACACTGTTGGCTAGAGTCAGTCTTCTCATCTCCAGGTGCTGCCTCAAGATGGGAGAGGCAGAGGGAAAGCTGCTTGGTCCCATAGGACATCTCAAATGCCAAGTTTTGCTCATAGCTTCTGCTGCCACAGCACCTCCCCACATACCCAATGTGGGGGATCTCATTCACTTCAGGCGCAGCATTCAAGCTGGAGGGTGCACATGGGGATTGGCTGTCGGGCCTCATCCATCACCCTACAAGTGGACCAATTGCTTCTCCTTCAGCAGGATCTGAGCAGGCACTGCGGCTAGGGGTGGGTGTTTGCTAGTAATCATGGGTTCCAATGTTATACTTAAAATGACATAAGAAGATCACTGACACCTTCTGTGACGCCCTTATGGCTGCAGGCAAAAACAGTAGCCATCTAAAGATCTGCGACAACACTGAAGTGCTTTCATAGAGATGTTACTAAATAGTGTTACACTACAGGTTGAGGTAGGACCATGGATTTGCCCACTGCAACTGAAAGTATCAACTTATGTCCACTCAACCATAGGTGTATTGCGGAGCTCTTTAGGAAAATATCGCCCAAGGCTGAAGAGAAGTCAAATGTGCAATCATTGTGTCTATGAATAGCTTAATCTGAGATCTGGAGGACACACTGTCTGCAGCTATGGAGAGTGTAAGTATTGTCATCTATAAGTTATTTCTTATGTCACCAACAACGATGCCTGTAACTTAGGTTCCAAGCCAATCTTTAATGTGTATAGATGACTGGCGGAAGTGGTGAAGGCTACTTGCTTTGCTCTCAGAATGCAAGCAGAGCTTACAATCTGCTCCATTGATTCTGTGATGGCCTTGGCTGCAGATTTCTGGAACTGCTTTATCGAGTGGAGAGTTATAGGATTCCTGTTGATATGACTAATGTGCATTACATAGAGGAAGCAGTTGCTCATTTAGGATAGTACTTGTGTAGTGTACACAAGAATGCTCACCAGTCAATACGCAGAGAGGGCAATCAGATCTTGTACAAACTAAAAATGCACCGAAAGTCAAGATTTTAACAGTAAATTGCAGAAGAATTTGGAACACAGTTTCTGAATTTACTGTCCTCCAGGAAAGCTGTTGCGCTCAAATTATCATCGAACCAAGAGCTGGATGAAACCCGAAATAGAAAGTTCAAAGGACAGGGAGTGTTCAATGCAGTCAAAAAAATTATGTCCATCAAGCTGAAATTGAGTCTGAATGGGGAATTATCTGAATGCCAGTAACTGGGCTAAGTGTCCTCAAGTTACTCATTGGATGTTTTTACCAGTCAATCAATTCTGCTGCAAAAGTTGTATCATTCAAAGAACTTCGATCAGTACTGTGGAAGTAGTTGGAGGTGAATTTAAACTATCAAATACAGATTGGGATTCCATACATTCATAGTAGGTGGTATGCACAGACAGTCTACAAACCACACATGACAGAAATATTGTATACCTTGTAGCTAAAAACAGGCCTGATCTTATCGGCAATGTCAGTATAGAGACAGGGATTAAAGATCATCACGTCATTGTAGTGGCAATGGTTATTTAAGTTAACAAACCCACCAAGAAAGGACAGAAGAGATTTTATGCTGCAAAAACACATGAGCACTTGATGGCACCCTACTTACACGGCTTGTGGATATCATTTAGCTCTGATACGATGAACACAGGGGAGTTATGGGCAAAATTCAAATCAATTGCAAATTGCATTCTGCAGAAATATGTGCAGAGTAAGAATGAAAAACACAAAAAACCCACTGTGGTTTAATAACAAAATTTGGAAAATGTTGAGGAAACAGATTGTTGCACTCTCGGTTCAAGAAATAAAGCAGAAACGTGACTGCAAAAGTCAGTATAAATTCTCAGATCTATAAAAAGATTGATGCTCAAAGCATATAACAGCCACTGGCATACATTAGTGAAAGATCTCGCTGAGAAAATCCTCGTTCAATGCAAAATGCATACGTGGGTCAAAGGCTTCTGTTCAGTCACTCATCGACCAGTCTGATGAGACACTAGGCGAAGCAAAAAGAAAGCTATAGTTTTAAATTCTGCATTTAAAAATCACTCATGTAGTTGGATCGTTCAACCATTACAAAGACTCCCTCATGGAGGGAAGACATAGCAAATAAGTTGCCCGGTCTGGATTGAATTACAATTTGGCTCAAGAGAGAGTACTCTTTGGCACTGCTCCCTTACTTAGCTTGCAGTTATTGTGAATCTCTTGCCCAATGCAAAGTTCCAGGTGACTGGAGAAAAGTGCAGATGGCTTATATATATGATAAATGTAAAATAATGGACCCATAATATTACAGATTAATATCTTTAATGGCAGTTTTATGCAGAATTTTGAGCATATTCTAAGTTTGCTGAAAACAATTAACTTCCTTGGGACAGAAAATTTTCTATTCACAAATCAGCACAGGTTTAAAAAGTATAGTCCATATGAAACTGAGCTTGCCCTTTTCTTGTATGATATCCTGTGACCCAAGGATGAACAACGAAATTATATATTCCTGGAGTTCCTGAAAGCATTTGTTTGGGTCACCCACTACAGACTGTTAATGAAGATCGGAGCATACTGAATAGGTTCTCCGATATGCAAATGTCTCAAAGGCTTTTTAAGTAATAGAATCTAGTACATTTCCCAGATGGCAGGTGTTCATATGAGACAAGAGTACCTCAGGAGAGATCCAGCAAAGTGTAACAGGGCTGCTCTAGTTTTCTATATGCAGAAACGTTCTCACAGATAAGGCAAGCAGAAATCAGACTGTTTGCTGACGAATCTGTAGTGTATGGAAAAGCAACATCACCGAGTGACTGTAGGAGGATACAAGATGACATAGACAAAATTTATGTGGTGTGATGAATGGCAGGTTGTTCTAAACATAGAAAAATGCAAGCTAATGGAGATGAGTTCAAATGGCTCTGAGCACTATGGGACTCAACTTCTGAGGTCATTAGTCCCCTAGAACTTAGAACTAGTTAAACCTAACTAACCTAAGGACATCACACACACCCATGCCCGAGGCAGGATTCGAACCTGCGATCGTAGCGGTCTCGCGGTTCCAGACTGCAGCGCCTAGAACCGCACGGCCACTTTGGCCGGCCATGGAGATGAGTATGAAAAACAATCCTGTAATGTTCGAATACAGTATTAGTGGTGTACTGCTTGGCCAAGTAACAAATTAAATATCTAGGTGTAGCACTGGAAAGAAATATGAAACTGAAAGAGCATATAAGGTTGAATGTAGGGAGGGGGACCTATCGACTTTGGTTTATGGGAGAAATCTGTGGCTTGAGTGTTTGGGATCCCCACCAGATCAGAATAAAGGAAGACACAGAAGGAATTGAGAGGCATGCTAATAGATTTTTTACCAAATGGGCCAATCAAAACATGAGTGTTTTGAAAATACACTGTGAACTGAAATGGGAATCACTGGAGGGAAGATGACATTCTTTTTGCGAAACACAATTCAGAAAGTTTAGAGATCAGACTTTTGTGACTGATATTGGAACAATTCTAGTGTTATCAACATACATGTTGTTTAAGGGCCATGAAGACCAGAGAAGAGAAATCAGCACTCGCATAGAGGAGTAAAGACAGTTGTTTTTCCCTCGCTCAATTTGCAAGTGGGACAGAAAAGGGAATGACCAGCAGTGGTACAAGGCACCCTCCAAAATGCACTGTGTGGTTTGCAGAGTATGTATGTAGATGTAGATGAATGACTTCACAAAAGTAGGCTGCTGTGTGACCTTAAATGCCTTCTTTAACACAAATTGAGAGAAGCAGTGCTTAATCTTTACCTCTTGTGTTTTAATCTCTTCCATGAAGATGTGGACATAATTTGATCCACTCGGATGGTTTTGAAAGGAATTAATACACTTGGGTGGAGATGTGAATTGAATAGCTGATTCATATGTAGCTGAACTGTGTCTTACAAACAGAGTCTCTCCTTTGCACACCATAATGGAACAACTGAAGCAACAACACTTAAAGTAATGTATAATGTTACAAATTTAGGACCTAACTTTCAGGCAGATGATGCCTGATGCAATGTTCACAGGCAATGTTCATACACTGAATGTAAGAATAAAAACTGTTGTCCTTTGACTCACTCTTTACTCTTCGTGATATTCTTTACTTCTGTGATGCCTTCACCTTCCCATTCCTGCAATGGCTCTTTGGTGTCAGTTTTTACTATTTCCTGAAGGGCTAAAACATTTTATTATAATTTAATGCAATGAGCAGCTCAGTGCTTTTGGTATACTCTCCAAGTTATTTAGCAGTTAACAGCTTATTTACTTGAATAGATTTCACTGTCTTGACCAAGAATGTGCTGTTACAGTGTCCTTTTACTGATTTGTTGCCCAGCAAGTCACTCCAATGTTAAATGTGTATGGAGAGGTGGTAGGTTTTTCAAAAGTAGCTTTTACAAAGTTTAATGTTATTTAGCACATGGCGTGGTTAGATCGAGCTTCACTTTCCTGGGTAAGTCTTATAGGACAGGCTAGAATCTTTCCTGTCACCTGACATGGGATACTCAATCATTTGATTGAAGCATTGGTGGCTCATAAATGAAACAGCTGTATGACTGCATATGTACATTAAAAAAGAACACGTAAATATGTTAAAAGACAGTGCAGAATGGGAATCTGTCTTGTGTCAGCAAGTCCACTGTGAGTGCCAGCCACTGTCTCAGCAGTCTGCTGCCTTAGCAGACTCACTCACTGCCACTAGCCATAGTCAGTACCTACTGTAAGAGGTACAGGGTTTGCACAAAAATGTGGAATTATCAAGAGAAATGCATGATTGAAAATAAATGTAGATGCTAGCCATGTCTACAGATTGCTCTGTTGTATCTGCACACCTGTGCAATGTCCTCAATGCATTGCAAGTGTCAGTCATGGTCAGAACAGTGTTTCATGTAGTTGTGAGTGAATTATGTTGCAGCTAAGAGAATTCAAAAGCAGACAATTTGTTGGTGCTCATTTGGTGGATCCTTCCATAACCAAGGGAGATGAAATGTTTGGTGTTTCAAGTCATATCAAAGATTTATACCACATATGGGGAAAGCAGAAAACATCATCCGCCAAGTCACAATGCGATGTGTGTTGAGTGATCATGACAGACAGTCACTGAGGAGAACTGTGAAGACAAATAAGAGGGTGACAGCTGACAAAGTCACTACAGAACTGAATGTCATGCTCATGAAACCTGTCAGCACCAAAACAACACGAAGGGAACTCCATAAGCAGGGAATTGCAGGGCAAGCTGCAATTCCAAAACCGCACATCAGTGATGGAAATGCATGTAACGGGAAAACATGATGGCGAAGCCATAAAGTCCGTACTATGGAGCAATGGAAGAAAGTCATTTGGTTGGGTGAGTCTTGTGTCACACTTTTCCCAACTTCTGACTCAGTTTATGTTCCAAGAAGTGAAACTTGGTGGGTGTTTGGTGATGATTTGGGCAGCCACAACATGATATGCCACAAGTCCCATTGTTACTCTGCAAGGTTGCATTACTGCCATGGTTTATATGATCATTTTGACTGATAAGGTCCAGATCATGGTACAATATTTGTTCCCCAATGTTGAAGATGGAATCCAAGATGACAGAGCCCATTCACACAGTTCCAACATCCAGAATTTCTTGAGGATAAGGATGAATTGTTGCATCTGCCCTTGCCACTACAATCACCAGATCACAATATTATTGAGCCTTTGTGGCAAAATATATGTGATTGCTATCCACCTCAATCATCATTACCTGAACTTTCCACCATTTTCCAAGAAGAATGGTATAAGTTTCCCTCGAAAACCATACAGGACTAGTATTTATTCATTCAGAGACGATTGGAAGTTGTTCAAATGCCAAAGGGTTTCCTACACCATATTAGGCACGATAATGTGTAGTGTTTTTGGTGTTTCCATATTTCCATTATGCTCGGTCAGTAGATTTTTTATCTATCCAATTACATTATATTGTTAAAATTGATTGTTTTCATTGTTAAATAATAAAGAATGTTTTATTGAGGCAGCATACTTGACTCCAAATTTGCCATTGTACCAGAAGATCCCGTCCCCACAGCCTCCTGCACACGCCATTTGAGGGCAGAATTGGTCATCCTGGTAGCATTAAAGCTGATATAAAACGTACATGATAATTTATTTTCGTAAGTAGTAAATTAGTTACATTATTTAGAGCTCTTGTTGTGCAGATGAAACTATTTAATCCCTTCATTAAATAATCCACATTAACAGATCATGACAAATTTTTATTTATAATATCCTGAAGAAATTTAACAGTCTGAAGAGATCAGCTCTTTGCCATCACAATTTCATTGTGATTATATCCAGAATGTGGATTGATGGCTCAGTGGTAAAGTGCCAGATTACAAATTGAAAGGTCTCAGGTTTGATGCCCAGTCAATCCTAGGATTTTTCTGTCACTTATCACTTCTTTCACCTCTGGCAATTTTTGTTAATGTGAAAAATGCAGAGTTGCACTCCGGTTCAAAATCTGTGTTAAACTGTAGATTCCCCTACAACTGGCTGGGTGAGTCAGTTCAAAGGTCAGAGGAAGGCAGAGACATACCATCTCCAACAGGACCAGACATAGAAAAGCACTTTGGTACTCAAAACAATCCTCAGCTTTACTTACTTATATACTTAGCAATTTGTTTGGTCATGAAAGGCACAATTTGTGTTTGTGTATGGTTAAGCTTCATAGCGCTATTATTTATCCAAGTTTAAAGTTATTAAAAAGTTAGTTTGGTATTCTGCACTAGTTCTGAATAGATCCGCGAGAATACTTGATTGTTCCTGAGTTTATTTTACATGGCATGTCAATATGTAATAAGGGAACAATTTCGGGGTTAGCATCAATCCCTTGGTACATCTGCTTGTATCTCATTCCAACTACCACAGACTGCCTCACCTTTTTGTTGTAAAACTACTCTCTGTTTTCTACTTTTCAGACAGGATAAGAACTAACTTAAAGATTTTTTTATAGAATCCATAAGCAATCATTTTTTGAAGCAGCAGCTTACAGTTTGTGTGTTAAATGGCTTAGAGGGGTCACAAAAGATACTGGATTGCACAGCTTGCAGGGCATTTGGTTATTTTAGTGATTAGCTCATTAATAGTTTGCACAGTACTTTGTCCCCACCTAAGTCCACATTGATTATTTAGAATAAAGTTGTTAGTTTCATAATAATTATCTAATTGATTCCATGCTGTTTGCTAAGATATTTCAGAAAACAACTGATAAATTGATACTGGGCAGAAGTTTTCTATCTCAACCAGTCTAGATCTTCAAGACGAACTTACACATCTTCCAGCCTGTTGGGGAAGCAACCCTTATCAGATGACTTATTATGTGGCCAAGATGCGGTGCAGTTTTATGATATCCTGCCTTTATTATTTTTGCTGGAATTTCATCACATTGTACAAATTCCAGATGTTTTAGGGATTTTATAATGTGAGGCACTTCATCATAGGATGCATAGGTAAATCTGAATTGTCCATTTTGTGCTGCATCATGTTGGGATTTATGTGAGGAGGAGAGATGTCATCTGTTTTATTTGAAGTTATAAAGCACCCAGTGTATTCTTCACACTTTGTAACCATTTCTCTATCAATTTCTAACGTAGAGTTAAAATGATTAGTTTTCTCTGCATCCGATTCAGGCTTAACAATATACTATACAGTTTTTGATTTCTTTTTATGGCATCTGAGATGAATTTACTGTTTGCCATTTGTTTTGCCTGTTAAACAACTGTCAAATATTCTTGCCCTCACACCTTGCTCAATAACAAATATTTAGCCACAACATCCTCCATCTCCACTGGCATGTGCCACACCTTGAGATTCAAATACATTTATAGAGATCTGTACCATCTTCATCATCCAGACAGTTAAACCAAGATTCCATGTTGCTGTAACACACTACATTCTTCTGCCTTACTACACATTGCTGGTTGCTGGAACACAGTCCCCAGCACAGGAACCAAATCAGTAACCAGAACGCAGGATAGGCTTAGCATGTATTACCCCCAACCACAGAAACAATAATGGCCAACAATATTTAAACCATGACTGACATATTCCTGAGCAATTCGTTTGGATAATGTGCAGCTCCATTCCCATCCCATAACTATAGCACTTGGACACACAATATATTATCTTCATCACTGCGAAGAGGGGGCATGCCCTCAAGTAACAAAGTTATGGAAATAAATTCAGTTGCAACATGGTGTCCAAAACCTGTATACCATACATTTTGTAAACTGATGACTCCTGTTTGCAACTGTCTAATGGGACATGAGCCTATTTAGATTCAGGTTGCAGTTTGTTTTCCCCACTTGCATGGCTGGAAAGAGATCTGACGCCGATTTGTGAATGCTTGGGATTATTGTATAACCTTTTCTCAACTGAATACTTATCAAATAATGCTTCAGAATGGTTATAACTTAGTTCAAATGCAAATCTTCATTGGCATCTATTCCTGTAAAATATCTGAGTTTAAAGACACGTTATGTTTTTCGGTAAGAAGTTTGTGGTTAATGTCACATAGATGCTTTTAGTAATGTATTCGTATACTGTGAATAATAATCTTTATATATTTCTGTATTACATATTTTACAGCTCCTGTCGGCATTAATATAGAAATAAAAATTTCATTTAAAAGCAAATAGGAAACCACAAAATGTGCAAAGTGAAAGTTAAGAAAAAATTAATGTCTATGCAATTAAGTTCATGAGACATAAAAGATAGAAACCATCTTTTAATTTCATAAATGACAATCTCAGGGAATTGTTAAGCAACAATGCTTACCAAAGGACAGGAAATTTTAATATATTTCAATATTGTCAAAATATCTCCCATTGGTGTTATATTCATTTCCCTCAAGGCGTCTCTATCAATATCAGGTAAATGAGATGGTTGGATTTTATTAACAAAGAAGATGTTAGCATATGATGCAGCCACTGCAGGTTCCAAGCCAGCTGCCTGGAAGAATTCAGCCCAAAATTCTGGAACAAATTACACTTTAATGTAGAACATTTCAATATCTATAAAATACATCCAACAAGACTCTGCATACATACAATTCAGTGAAGAAGGAATTTCAAGTCTAGTAATCCACCATTTACATGAAATGAGGAATATGGCAAAATATTAGTCAGAAATTTTAAGCTTTTAACTCTAAAACCAAACACAGTTGGTATTGCACCACTGCAGACTTCCCACATTAACGATGCCAGCTTGAGATTTTATGCAGCATAATTATATAACAAACACAATGGGAAGCAAAGTACCACTCTGTGCAAATAGAACAGTTTACAATAAAACCTTTGGCAGCTTACTGAAGTGCAATGTCACAAAAATTGAGTAACTTTTGTTGTTACAGAGTGACAATTACTCCCTACACATAAAATGTAAGCTAATATTTCCATGTTTCATGTAATAATAATGCCAAACCTTCCACTCCCTCTCCCTCTCCCTGTGTGTGTTTCAATAAATGCATAATTCTGCTTCTTTTAGTTTTAGCTGGCAAAGAATTCTGATCAAATTTGTTATGTTGAAATTGTGGAAACATATCAGTCACACAAGACATGTATTCCTTACTAATGCATTGTCGAGTTAGCATGTCATAAGGAGAGTAATACTACTTCCCTGAAATGAAGAGGTTAGATGATACCAAAAAGCAGCCATACAAAATTTTTATTGGTAAGAGAATATTGAATGTAGCAGGCCTACATATTTATGATGAACTTCTAAATAAAAACATATCCACTAAACATTGTCGAAGAGCTATGAGATGGCAGTATCACTGATCTGGATATTCTAACACAAATCCATCATGCAAAATTTCATCGCTGAGAGATGTTTATAGGCAGGTACGACGAAGGCATTGTAAGCACTATTGAAGCACTGAATGTCAATCTGGAATGTAGTATCCATAAACAAAACCACGCAGCCTGAGTTAAAATGTACAGCCCGTTAGAAATTCTATTGTTTGCATTTCTTCTTTCAAGAACATAGATTTGCAATGTGATTAAAAAAGGCACAGTTCAAAATATTTTTTATAGAAAACTTCATTTAATTTGTACGTTTCTAACCTTTATGTAGAATTTTAATTTACAGTGATAAAAAATAAACTGCTATATAAACAGAAAATAAGTCTTTGAAATCTATGCAAGCTCGACACACAACAATGAGCTATAGACTACGTAGCGTCAAAGTTGACCCATAATTCAACAGGCCAAAATCAGTTTCAAGGCGTACTGGTACCTTACATTAATTTAATATGATTGTAAATGATATATGTGATGTCATTGCAACCTGATGAGACCTGATATGTGAATCACCAATGGACCTGAGCAGCCTAGATGGTACAAGTAAATGTCAGCCTCTTATGGCTAGATGACATAGAAAGCAAGAATATTAGTAATAAAAAAAAAAAATAAAAAAAAACACAAACAAACAAACATTAATGAAGTTTATGCAGGGCTGCATATTTCAGCCACCACAAGTACTTATAATTTTTGTGGGCCAGATACAGCCCCTGCCTCACTAAGGAGATGCTTTATAAATAGAAGAAGCAAGGTACCTGTCTACAATTAAGCCGCCAACAGTCACCACAGCTAGAGGCACTAACCTCACTGACAGGTAGTGTGCCTGTTACGGCAGAATGTGCCGTAGGCAGGGCACTACTTCCCTATGCTACATCACATGCCCTCCCTCACAGTGTCAGGTGTGTATCCTTCTACAGGAGACTCTTTAGGCCACTGCTCAATCGTGCTAGAGCAGTTATATAGCAGCGACTCAAATCAGCGCACCAACAGCTCCCATACGAAGTCATCGCTCTCGCTATGAGCACCTGTAGCTGACACTGCACATGACTGCCGTATGCCGCTCCCATGTGCTGTGCCACACATCTCGCTGGCAGCTACTGTCATCTGGGGCATCACATCTACCATCTGCTGAAGCTCAACATCCTGGAAGTACTGTCTTCCCTACAGCAGCTATTGTTGTCCAAGCCATCGCCTCCAATAACTGCTGATGCCCGAGAGCCTGGAAGTACTGCCATCTTAAGGATATACTCCAAGTGCTAGGTTGGATCCTAATGTCTATCATCCTCAGCTCCTCCTGCCCCATTGCCTACCAAGACTCGAGGGCTTCATCATGTAGGTGTAGCTCAGGCAATGTCTAGGAAAGTCTTTTCTGTTTGTACTTTAGTCATGTGGACATTCATCCAAGGGCACTGTATTTGTGTTCTATTTCCTATATCAATAATAAACGGGGTCATTACAAAGTGTCTTTCATCACTCCCAGCCTGTCACACTTCCACGGGGACGAGTGTGATTCTCAAATGTGTTAAAAGTGCATTTTCCACACTGTCTTCTCTCCTCTCCCACACATATCTATGGCAACGAGGTAAAAGGTTTGTATTCTTGAAGCCTGTTTTATTGTTTTTGCTGTGTATTATGTTGTTTTGCTGGAGTAGGTTTTGTTTTTGTTTTCAAGTTTGTTTGTGTGGTTTTCAGCTGGGGGGGGGGGGCTTTTGCTAGTGTACTAGTTAATTTTGGTGGTTTTTGCTGTGTATTAGGTTGTTTTGCTGGAGTAGGCTTTGTTTTCAAGTTTGTTTGTGTGGTTTTGAGCTGAGGGGACTTTTGCTAGTGTACTACTGGTGGGGCAGTGTTTTCACATTTATTATGTCGTCACAGTCAGGGGGCGGTGGTGTTTAACACATTCTATGATTCCTACAAGGCAAGTTTTTCAGTCTATGCACATACATGAATCTAGTTACTTAGTAGTAATCTTTTCTGCACAGTTCAGACAGTCCATTCATGTGTTGTACAAATGTGAATTCTTTCAATTGGTGCTGTTGGTATGAACTGTTTGCAGTAGTTAGAGATTCAAGTTTCATTTCACTGGCATCATAATTTCTATCACATTTTGAGGAACTTTTTCAATGATCATTATTATCCCAAATAAAGTGAAAGACCCACTTGGTAAAACCCACAAAACTGCAGATCTACAAAAGAATTACCTCAGAACATACAATACATACTTTTACCACAGCAATGGATAAATAACGTGGACTAATAATGTATGGAAAGCCCTATAAATGCTAAGTTCTCTAAATTCTGCATATTGTTTCAATTAATTTTTGAGGAGACATTTCCAGAAGTAGCTACTTCAACAGCAGCAGCTAAGCAAAATGCATGTAATACTGTGCATATCAGGAAGTCCTCCCAGACATTAAAACTTCTACATTCCTTGCAAAAGCACTACATTACTTCACAGTTCCTACATTACTATCAAAAGTATAACAAAATATACAGTAGGGTTCTGCTTACTGAAAAATATCATTCAGTGACAAAATAACATATAATGAAGACAATAAAAGCAATGAATAGAAATTTATACCAGCAGTGAGATTCAAAGTCAGGTCAGGGAGATTTTCTAGGTTTGGGCATGCAGCTGTGGTATCTGTAATGCCAGTATGGCATAATGGATAGCACAGCTGTCTTGTAAGCAGGAAACATGGGTTATTATAACAGTGCCAATACGATTTTAATTTAGTGTCTTGGCCTACATTATTCTCATAGATATAGATATCTACATCTACATCTATACTCTGCAAGCCACCTGACGGTGTGTGGCAGAGGGTACCTTCAGTACCTCAATTTGTTCTCCCTTCTATTCCAGTCTCGTATCGTTCGTGGAAAGAAAGATTGTCCGTTTGCCTCTGTGTGGGCTCCAATGTCTCTGATTTTATCCTCACGGTCTCTTAACGAGATATACGTAGGAGGGAGCAATATACTGCTTGACTCCTCGGTGAAGGTATGTTCTCGAAACTTCAACAAAAGCCCATACCGAACTACTGAGCATCACTTTTGCAGAGTCTTCCACTGGAGTCTATCTATCATCTCCGTAACGCTTTCACGATTACTAAATCGCACTGATCTCTGTTGGAGTTTCTATATCTCTTCTATCAAACCTATCTGGCACGGATCCCACACCGGTGAGCAGTACTCAAGCAGTGGGCGAACAAGTGTACTGTAACCTACTTCCTTTGTTTTCGGACTGCATTTCCTTAGGATTCTTCCAATGAATCTCAGTCTGGCATCTGCTTTACCAACGATTAATTTCATATGGTCATTCCATTTTAGATCACTCCTAATGCCTACTCCCAGATAATTTATGGAATTAACTGCTTCCAGTTACTGACCTGCTATATTGTAGCTAAATGATAAAGGATCTTTCTTTCTATGTATTCGCAGCACATTACACTTGTCTTCTTTGAGATTCAATTGCCATTTTGTTTTGATCCACCTACTGCTTTGATATAAGACCAAAATTTCTTAGGATTTTCTGTCAAGTTAGTACATAGTACTTTACTTTTGAATTCATTGAAAACCTGTCGCATAGCCCTCCTCTCACTAAATTTTGCTTCTTGTAATTTTTGTTTGTCTGCTAGGCTTTGGCTATGTTTATGTTTGCTGTGAAGTTCCCTTTGCTTCTGTAGCAGTTTTCTAACTCGGTTGTTGTACCACGGTGGCTCTTTTCCATCTCTTACAATCTTGCTTGGCACATACTCATCCACATACTCATCTAATGCATATTGTACAATGGTTATGAACTTTGTCCACTGATGCTCAAGACTATCTGTACTTGAGATAAAACTTTTGTGTTGAGCCATCAAGAACTCTGAAATCTGCTTTTTGTCACTTTTACTGAACAGAAAAATCTTCCTACTGTTATTAATACTTTTATTTACCGCTGAAATCATCGATGCTGTAACCGCTTTATGATTGCTGATTCCCTGTTCTGCGTTAACTATTTCAAATAGTTCGGGTCTGTTTGTCACCAGAAGGTCTAATATGTTATCACCTCGAGTCAGTTCTCTGTTTAACTGCTCAAAGTAGTTTTCAGATAATGCACTTAAAAAAATTTCACTGGATTCTTTGTCCCTGCCACCTGTTATAAATATTTGAGGGTAAATTAAAATCTCCACCCAGAACTTTAACATGGTCGGGAAATCTACTCAAAATATTTTCCAAATTTTCCTTCAAATTTTCCTGCTGAGCCAGGGGGCCTATAGACACATCCAATTACCATGTTTCAGCCTGCTTTAAGCGTGACCTTCACCCAAATTATTTCACATTTCGGATCTCCGTCAATTTCCTTCGATACTGTTGCACTTTTTATCGCTATAAAAACGCCTCCCCCTTCACTGCCCAGCCTGTCCCTGTGGTATACATTCCAATCTGAGTTTAGAATTTCATTATCGTTTACGTCTGGTTTCAGCCAACTTTCCATCCCTAGTACTACTAATGAGAGCAGTTCGGGGACCTTTCTATATACGCTCCTGCAGTTTACTATTACCACATTAATATTGTCATTCCCTGTTGCGTTTTGCCTACTGCTACCTTGTCGCGTCTCAGGAGGTGTCTTGTAGGGCCTAGGGAGGGAATTCTCTAACCTAAAAACCCCACACGTGCACTCCACACATACTCTGCTATCCTTGTAGCCGCTTCCGGCGTGAAGTGCACGCCTGACCTATTCAGATGGACCCTACATTTCTTCACCCGATAGCGGAGGTCGAGAAATTTGCACCCCAGATCTTTGCAGAATCATCTGAGCCTCTGGTTTAAGCCTTCCACTCAGCTCCAAACCAGAGGGCCACGATCGGTTCTGGGAGCGACACTACAAATAGTTCTCAGATTCCACCCCGCAAGCGAGGTTTTCCACCTTCACAAACTCCGCCAACCACCTGTATGAACTGCGGATGACCTCTGAACCCTGACGGAAGGAGTCATTGGTGCCGACAAGAGCAACAATTTGCAGTCGGGTGCCCCAGTGCTCTCTATCGGCGCCGGCAGGGCCTCCTCCACATCTCGAATGACACCCCCCGGCTAGCAGACAGAGTGAACACTGGCCTTCTTCCCCGAGCTTTCCACTAATTCCCTAAGGGGCTCCATCACCCGCCTAACATTGAAGCTCCCAATCACTAATAAACCCCTCCCCCTGTGTGCCTGCTCAGACCTTGCTGAAGGAGGGGCCACATGTCCACTCACAGGCAGAGCAGGCAATGCCACACGATCAGCCTCCACATTGACCCTCCGCCTCATGCGGTATGAACGCTGCTGAACCCATCACTCCCCTTGAGGAGAGGGTGACCCAACCACGCCTGGTACCCACGAAGATGTCTCTACAGCAGGGACCATGGGTGGAACATGTAACACCTAGGGTGTACCATGCGATGCACCAGACTCCCCACTGCCACTACACTTCGAGGCAGCAGCCCGAAGACGGCTGACTGTGGCCATCAGCAAGTTCAGCTCTTCACTAACAGTGGCAAGCTCCTCCCGCGTCCGTACACAGCAGTCACACATCCTATCCATATTAAGAAATCAACAATTCACTGTAGAGAGTTAAGTAATCAACTTTTAACTAGACTGCTAATTCACTAAAGGCGACTGATAGCTGACTAAACTGTGGTTACTAGACACTTCACAGTCAAGCAGTATATTGCTCTCTCCTACGTATATCTCGCGAAGAGACCATGAGGATAAAATCAGAGAGATTAGAGCCCACACAGAGGCATACCGACAATCCTTCTTTCCACGAACAATACGAGACTGGAATAGAAGGGAGAACCGATAGAGGTACTGAAGGTACCCTCCGCCACACACCGTCAGGTGGCTTGCGGAGTATAGATGTAGATGTAGATGTAGATATAGATGTTCTTGTTGGAAACAATGAAAATAAGCAGTAACTGTCTCTGGACTGTATTCAAAACAAACACGAAATCTATAGAACACTATTACTAGTACTTGAAAATTTAAGCTTCCTAACAGCAAATACACACAGAAAAAGAAGTGACAAGTAAGAAAAACACAGTTAATACTTAAATTTACGTAGCTCGCTGCACAGCAGATGTAAAGCAGACGGCAGTTACGACGACACTAGCACTACTGGCACTACAGGTGGCTAAAAGTCAGACTCAATATGTCTCAGTAATACCAGCTATATATATGATTAAAACTAAAGTAGTAAGGGGCGCCATAAAACTTGAATCTGGAAAAGACAGACACAAGCATAGCACCATACAAATTGAAGGTGGGAGTAGAACAACCTATAGAACATTTTCTGCACAATGCTCAGCCAACCTATATTTCCATCTCTTATTCACATGTAGATGTCATCTAGTATATCCCCATGTTCCAAATGTAACAACAGGCACAGCATTCATACAAGATTTCATTTCTGTCAATAGCAGCATATTCAACTTGTTTTATAATTATTACTGAAAAGCTGTGGTTGTCACTTTCAGCAGAAGCTGCCAAGGAATATCTTTGGATCAGTCATTACAAGGAACTTCAGTAATATTCATATGACCATCACTACACCTGCAGAAGTAATGTACACCATAAAATCTGAAAATACCATCAAATTTCCATCTGATTTCACTTTTTCCACCATTCTCAAAAATTTTAGAAAAGATAATTTGGTATATAATTGACTTCTTAAACAGCTAACAGTAAATAATATAGTGCCAAAAGTTTTCAATGTTGAGAAGCCTATCTACACATACAATTAGACTGCACTGAATTCATTACACAACAAATTACAGGCTACTGGTATATTTTGTGGTCTGTCTCCTTTTAAGTAAGTTAGAATATTACACAGCAACAGGAAATCCTTAAAATGGTTGATATTCTATACCTCTGATGGGAAACAAAGGGTGTCATACAGAAAGATACTAAGCTATCAGGCATCATCCAGTTGGAAACTTAACTACAGAAGATGTCTCACAAGGTTCCTCACCTTTTCTTGGGTACATTGAAAATGTTAAATTATTGGGATTGCAGCTTGATAATAAATTCAAATGAGAGGAGAAAATCACAGAACTACTGAAGCACCTAACCAAACTTATTTTCAAAGCAAATGTTGTCAGACATAGACAATATGAAAATAAAAAAATCCAGCATACTGTGCTCACTTTCATTCACAATGTCATATGGGATTATTTTTTGGGGTAACTCATCAAGCCAAGCTAAAGCTTTTCAGGTCCAAATATGTATAATAATAATAATTATTATTATTGTGGTGTGATATCAAGAACATCCTACAGACACCTGTTAGGAAACTAGATACCAATTACTGCTTCCAAATATATTTATTCCATAGTGAAACTTGAAATTAAAAATATATTTATTTCTCAAAACAAACATGAAGTTCATATGATCCATGCTAGAAACAAGAACAATCTTCACATAGATATAGTCACTTTCATCCAGAAAGGTGTCCATTATTCAGGGTACATGGGTTCAATGACTTGCCAGCAGTAATAAAAAGTTTAGCTACCAATGAAGTTCATTTTAAGAGGAGCTTATACAGGGTTGCTACAACTTTCCCCAAGTGAAATTTCCTGATATTTCCCTGATTTCCAGACAAGTTTTAGTATTTTTCCCTAACAAATTTTGAGATCTCAAGCGTAAGTTGACAAAAAATGTAAGGACTTCCGTATTTCTAAACATGTGAGCAAAAATATTAAGTAATTTTGTAATAAACTGGTTTTAGATGGAGAAAGCAAGCCAAATGGTATATATGTTTCATTAAGACCACTGATTTAATTTTATTTCAATAAAGCAAAACACATTTGGTGATAAAAATACACATTTTGTTGGAGTCGCAAGACAGATTTAAAATGCCTTCACTGCTTTAAGAAATAACTTCAGAAAAAAGTAGGCCTCTTGAAAGAAATGTATAAGGTGGGAAAGAGTTGTGTAAACCCACTCTATAGGTGACTGCCAATAAAATGTTGGTTCTACTATGTTCATTATTGTCAGTTATTACCCACTGTGTTATGTCTTTTATTCTACTGGTATTGTGTGATTTTTCTTTCAAGAAATACATGAGTACATAGCATACAAACTGCAGCAACTGCCACAATTTTCTTCTTCTTATTGTCCATACTTTCTAATATATAAACTACTTTCGAAGTGCCAAAATGTGCTAGAATAAATAAAATGCCTATAAAATGCCGCAGTGTACAATGTACTTGGGGTGAGACAGTCACAATTCCTGAATTCCTTTGTCAATGGGTTCTGGCCTGCCGCGAAGCACCACACTCCTGTGTCCATGGATAAACCATGAAAATCCACCACATTACGCCAAACACAGACAGACCCAGCCTGTGGGCACATAGGTAAGACTAGATCCAACAGGCAGGGCCCGCACATTAGTTGGAAACCACGCGCTTCAGATTGGCAGGCCCTATCTGTTAGAGATCCATCATGGAAGCCCCCTCATGTAGTCAGCTATTCATGTGCTACAAACGCCACGTTGATGAAATGAGATCGCAGTGATCACCCACGCAACAGATAACTCTCGCAAATACTCTGAGAATCAATACCAATGAGGATAGGTAGCAACTCACTGTAAAGATAATCGCTGAGCCACAGACAGGCACATAGAAAAGAGAATCACACTCTCACAACTAAATTTTCGGCCACAGCCTTTGTCAGAAAACAAGAGCATGCATACGTTCACACAATCACTCAGACACAACTCATACACACATGACCCTTGTCTCCGGCCACTGCGTCGACAAGTACTGAGAATCAGATCCAAACAAACCACTCCTCATGCCCCCTGCCTCACATCGGCAACTGCTTGGCTTGCAACAAGTAGTGGTGGCAGCTGAGGGGAGGGGTGGGGTGGGAAGGGAAGAAGCAGTAAGAATGAGAGAGCAGGGAAGCGGCACACATACTCGGCTGCATACAGCCAGTGACGAAGCATGACATCTCAGTAAACCCACACTTTCATGCTGCTGAGACAAAAACAAAATTTTTCCAGTGTTTTTTTTTCTTTTTTTTTTCAAATTTCCCTGGTAAGTTCGAAATTTCCCGATCTCTCTGATTTCCAAAACTTGTGCCAACCCTGCTATAGGATTTGTTGGTGGTCTTCACCTAATTCATTGATGAATTTGTTAATAGAACCAACTGATGTGTATATGTTGCTAATAACATTAACTTATGTATTAGTCCAATCCTACTTCTGGGCAAATTGAGTGTAAATATGTGATGTAATTTTTTTACTTGATGATGCATGACTACAATGGCCTCAGAATAATTATTACATGCACCTCAGTGTACTGAACATTTACATGTTTTGTGACAAGTTATTTACTGCCTTTCAAATAGAAATACGTTTACGATTGTTTTGTACTTATTCCACACCCATGAAGACCATTTCACCTGGGATCTGCAGAAGGCACATTAGCATGTTTCTTTTTCTTTGTAAATACTTACGTATACTTGTTTTTCTGACATGTTCTACATCCTGGATGATCTCACTACGAAGCCATTGGAATGAAATGTACATCTAATCTAATATAAACTGTAAAGTACAAACTTTTTTTTTGTTATGTTTTTAGGGCACAAAAACTGCCGTCTACTTCACGTCTGCTGTGCAGCGAGCTACCTTAATTTAAGTATTAACTGTATTTTTCTTACTTGTCACTTCTTCTTCCGTGTGTATTTGCTTTTAGGAAGCTTTAATTGTCGGGTGCTATTAATAGTGTTCCATAGATTTCATGTTTGTTTTGAATACAGTCAGAGAGAGTCCCTTTGGTCAACCATAGTGCCAGTAGTGCTAGTGTTTGTTTTCAATACAATCCAGAGACAGGTAGTGCTGTTTTCATTGTTTTCTACAAGAAGTGGCTAGCAACCACAGTTTAGTGAATAAACAGCCGCCTTTAGTAAATTAGCAGTATAGCTAAAGGTTGATTAACTCTCTTCAGTAAATTGATTCCTTAGGATGGATAGGATGTGTGACTGGTGTGTACGGACGCAGGAGGAGCTGGCCACTGTTCGCGAACAGCTGAGCGTGTTGATGGCCGTGGTCAGCCGTCTTCAGAATGCTGCCTCGGAGTGTAGCGGCAGTGGGGAGTCTGGTGCGTCGCAAGGTACACCCCAGGTGTTACATGCTTCACCCACTGTCCCTGCTGTCGAGACATCTTCGTGGGTACTGGGCGCAGTTGGGCCAACCTCTCCCCAAGGGGAGTGGCGGGTTCAGCGGCGTTCGCGGCGCACGAGGCGGAGGGTCAATGTGAAGGCTGGCCGTGTGGCATCGCCCGCTCTGCCTGTGAGTGGACATGTGGCTGCTCCTCCAGCAAGGTCCGAGCAGGCACACGGGGGGAGGGGTTTATTAGTTATTGGGAGCTCCAATGTTAGGCGGGTGATGGAGCCCCTTAGGGAAATAGCGGGAAGGTCGGGGAAGAAGGCCAGTGTTCACTCTGTCTGCTTGCCGGAGGTCTCATCCAAGATGTGGAGGAGGCCCTACCGGCGGCGATAGAGAGCACTGGGTGCACCCGACTGCAAATTGTTGCTCATGTCGGCACCAATGACTCCTGCCATCTGGGTTCAGAGGTCATCCTCAGTTCGTACAGGCGGTTGGCGGAATTGGTGAAGGCGGAAAGCCTCGCTTGCGGGGTGGAATCAGAGCTAACTATTTGTAGTATCATTCCCAGAACCGATCGCGGTCCTCTGGTTTGGAGCCGAGTGGAAGGCTTAAACCAGAGGCTCAGACGATTCTGCGGAGATCTGGGGTGCAAATGTCTCGACCTCCGCTAACGGGTGGAGAAATGTAGGGTCCCCCTGAATAGGTCTACACGCCGGAAGCGGCTACAAGGGTAGCGGAGTACGTGTGGAGTGCACATGGGGGTTTTTTAGGTTAGAGAATCCCCTTCCTAGGCCCGACAAGACGCCTCCTGAGACGCGGCAAGGTAGAAGTAGGCAAAATGCAACAGGGAATAACAATATTAATGTGCTAATAGTAAACTGCAGGAGCGTCTACAGAAAGATCCCACAACTGCTCTCATTAATAAACGGTCACAACGCCCATATAGTACTAGGGACAGAAAGTTGGCTGAAACCAGACGTAAACAGTAATGAAATCCTAAACTCAGATTGGAATGTATACCGCAGACAGGCTGGACAGTGAAGGTGGAGGCGTGTTTATAGCGATAAGAAGTGCAATAGTATCGAAGGAAATTGACGGAGATCCGAAATGTGAAATGATTTGGGTGAAGGTCACGGTTAAAGCAGGCTCAGACATGGTAATTGGATGTCTCTATAGGCCCCCTGGCTCAGCAGCTGTTGTGGCAGAGCACCTGAAGGATAATTTGGAAAATATTTCGAGTAGATTTCCCCACTATATTATAGTTCTGGGTGGAGATTTTAATTTGCCGGATATAGACTGGGAGACTCAGACGTTCATAACGGGTGGCAGGGACAAAGAATCCAGTGAAATTTTTTTAAGTGCTTTATCTGAAAACTACCTTGAGCAGTTAAACAGAGAAACGACTCGTGGCGATAACATATTAGACCTTCTGGTGACAAACAGACCCGAACTATTTGAAAAAGTTAACGCAGAACAGGGAATCAGCGATCATAAAGCGGTTACGGCATCGATGATTTCAGCCGTAAATAGGAATATTAAAAAGGGTAGGAAAATTTTTCTGTTTAGAAAAAGTGACAAAAAGCAGATTTCAGAGTACCTGTTGGCTCAACTCAAAAGTTTTGTCTCGAGTACAGATAGTGTTGAGGATCAGTGGACAAAGTTCAAAACCGTCGTACATAATGCGTTAGATGAGTATGTGCCATGCAAGATCGTAAGAGATGGAAAAGAGGCACCGTGGTACAACAACCGAGTTAGAAAACTGCTGCGGAAGCAAAGGGAACTTCACAGCAAACATAAACATAGCCAAAGCCTTGCAGACAAACAGAAATTACGCGAAGCGAAAAGTAGTGTGAGGAGGGCTATGCGAGAGGCGCTCAATGAATTCGAAAGTAAAGTACTATGTACTGATTTGGCAGAAAATCCTAAGAAATTTTGGTCTTATGTCAAAGCGGTAGGTGTATCAAAACAAAATGTCCAGACACTCTGTGACCAAAATGGTTCTGAAACAGAGGATGACAGACTAAAGGCCGAAATACTAAATGTCTTTTTCCAAAGTTGTTTCACAGAGGAAGATTGCACTGTAGTTCCTTCTCTAGATTGTCGCACAGATGACAAAATGGTAGAAATCGAAATAGACGACAGAGGGATAGAGAAACAATTAAAATCGCTCAAAAGAGGAAAGGCCTCTGGACCTGATGGGATACCAGTTCAATTTTACACAGAGTACGTGAAGGAACTTGCCCCCCTTCTTGCAGCGGTGTACCGTAGGTCTCTAGAAGAGCGTAGCGTTCCAAAGGATTGGAAAAGGGCACAGGTCATCCCTGTTTTCAAGAAGGGACGTCGAACAGATGTGCAGAACTATAGACCTATATCTCTAACGTCGATCAGTTGTAGAATTTTGGAACACGTATTGTGTTCGAGTATAATGACTTTTCTGGAGACTAGAAATCTACTCTGTAGGAATCAGCATGGGTTTCGAAAAAGACGGTCATGTGAAACCCAGCTTGCACTATTCGTCCACGAGATGCAGAGGGCCATAGACACGGGTTCACAGGTAGATGCCGTGTTTCTTGACTTCCGCAAGGCGTTCGATATAGTTCCCCACAGTCGTTTAATGAACAAAGTAAGAGCATATGGACTATCAGACCAACTGTGTGATTGGATTGAGGAGTTCCTAGATAACAGGACGCAGCATGTTATTCTCAATGGAGAGAAGTCTTCCGAAGTAAGAGTGATTTCAGGTGTGCTGCAGGGGAGTGTCAAAGGACTGTTGCTATTCACAAGATACATAAATGACCTGGTGGATGACATCGGAAGTTCACTGAGGCTTTTTGCAGATGATGCTGTGGTGTATCAAGAGGTTGTAACAATGGAAAATTGTACTGAAATGCAGGAGGATCTGCAGCGAATTGACGCATGGTGCAGGGAATGGCAATTGAATCTCAATGTAGACAAGTGTAATGTGCTGCGAATACACAGAAAGATAGATCCTTTATCATTTAGCTACAAAATAGCAGGTCAGCAACTGGAAGCAGTTAATACCATAAATTATCTGGGAGTACGCATTAGGAGTGATTTAAAATGGAATGATCATATAATGTTGATCGTTGGTAAAGCAGATGCCAGACAGATTCATTGGAAGAATCCTAAGGAAATGCAATCCGAAAACAAAGGAAGTAGGTTACAGTACGCTTGTTCACCCACTGGTTGAATACTGCTCAGCAGTGTGGGATCCGTACCAGATAGGGTTGATACAAGACATAGAGAAGATCCAACGGAGAGCAGCGCGCTTCGTTACAGGATCATTTAGTAATCGCGAAAGCATTACGGAGATGTTAGATAAACTCCAGTGGAAGACTCTGCAGGAGAGACGCTCAGTAACTCGGTATGGGCTTTTGTCAAAGTTTCGAGAGCATACCTTCACCGAAGAGTCAAGCAGTATATTGCTCCCTCCTACGTATATCTCGCGAAGAGACCATGAGGATAAAATCAGAGAGATTAGAGCCCACACAGAGGCATACCGACAATCCTTCTTTCCACGAACAATACGAGACTGGAATAGAAGGCAGAACCGATAGAGGTACTGAAGGTACCCTCCGCCACACACCGTCAGGTGGCTTGCGGAGTATGGATGTAGATGTAGATGAACTGCTACGGTCATTAGCGCCCATTCTGTGACTTAGGGGGAAAAAAAAGAATGGGAAATCAGCAACAATGGGAGCGAAATTCAGAAAGAGGGGAAACTAAAAAACAGAAGGAAAGCTTAGAAAACCACTATAGAAGGGGAGGGGGGGGATGTTTTCCCCTAAAAGAGCTTCAAATGACCGACATCATCTCACTGACACTGATAAACTTGATGACGTGATCGGCTGAGCGCATGTCATCTGCTAAAATGTAAGGTATATCAGGCGACAGCTGTAAATGGGCGGGTAGCGGAGTAAAATAGGGGCACTGAAGTAAAAGATATCTCACCATCCACCAGTTGAGAGCAGTAGGGACAAAGTGGGGGAGGATCGCCACTTAAAAGATGTCGATGGCTAAAAAGGCAATGCCTTATCCAGAGTCTAGTTAAAATTACCACCTCCTGACGACGAGTTCAGGAGGAAGAGGTCCAAGCACAGGGAAGAGGTTTCATGTCCCACAATTTATTATCGGGAAGTGTAGATCAATGTGCTTGCCATAAAAGAGCAACACAACGAAATAAAACACTCTGTAGATCAGCAAAGGGAACCATGCAAACTGCAGGCTGGGGAAGAGAGACTGCAGCCTTGGATGCTATATCGGCTGCCTCGTTTCCATGGATACCAACGTGTCCTGGGATCCAGAGGAATGCCACAGAGATGCCCCCCAAGTGGAGCAAGTGGAGGCAGTTCTGAATCCGGTGGATCAGAGGGTGGACAGGATAAAGAGCTTGGAGGCTGAGGAGGGAGCTGAGCGAATCTGAGCGTATAATATATTGTGTCTGCTTATGGCGACGGATGTATTGGAGAGCCTGGAGAACGGCGTAAAGCTCCGCAGTAAAAACCAAACACTGGTTGGGAAGCCGAAATCTATTACGAGTGTTGCCAACAATACAAGCACTCCCAACAACAAATGAGGTTTTTGAGCCGTCAGTGTAAATAAAGGTGGCATCCTCCATTTGTGCGCATAGAGCAGCAAACGCCTGATGATAAACATGAGAAAGGGTATAATCCTTGGGAAGCTGACAAAGGTCACGGAGCAGGCAGATCCGGGGCCGAAGCCAAGGTGGTGCTGTACCCCCAGTTGTCAAGAGCGTTTTAAGAAAGGAAAGAGAACATAGCAGTACATGGAAGCAGACTGCCGGTGGTGGTAGAAGGGAAGGGCAGCCTGCATGTCCTAAATCCTAGGAGGCGTCGAAAAAAGATCACGGGCCGGCTGAGCAGGCATGGAAGACAGATGGCTAGCATAATGACTCAGAAGGACAGCTCGCTGATTGGACAGCGGAGATTCAGCAGTCTCAGCATGAAGGCTTTCCACAGGGCTGGTGTAAAATGCTCCAGATGCTAAACGCAATCTCCACAGTGGTAGACAGAGTCGAGATGCCGAAGAATAGACGGCCAAGCAAAGGAGTAAACTATGCTTCCACAATCCAATTTTGAGCACACTAAGTTGTGATATAAGAGGAGAAGGACCACTCAGTCCACTCCCCAGGAGGTACCATCCTGAACATGGAGTTTGTTGACAGATCGCAGACAGCGAGCCGAAAGGTAGGAAACGTGGGAGGACTAACACAGTTTTCTGTCAAACTTAAGTCCCAAGAATTTAGCGACATCTGCGAATGGAAGGTTGACAGGGCCTAGATGTAGGGAAGGCGGAAGAAACTCCGTACGATGCCAAAAATTTACACAGACTGTCTTACTGGAAGGAAAGCGAAAGCCGGTTTCTATGCTCCAAGAGCAGAGGCGATAGAGACACCCTTGAAGACATCGTTCAAGAATGCTGGTCCGTTAAGAGCTGTAGTAGATCGCAAAATTGTCAACAAAGAGGGAGCCCGAGACATCAGGAAGGAGACAATCTATAATTGGTTTTATGGCGATGGCAAACAGTACAACACTTAGCACAGAGCCCTGGGGCACCCTGTTTTCTTGGGAGAAAGCACGGGAGAGAGTAGTGTTCACCCACACTTTAAATGTGCGCTCTGTCATAAATTCACAAATAAAAAGGTGTAGCTGACCTCAAAAGCCCCAAGAGAACAGTGTGCGGAGGATGCCTGTCTTCCAACAGGTATCGTATGCTCTCTCCAGATCAAAAAATATTGCTACCGTTTGACGTTTCCTGAGAAAATTGTTCATGATGTAACTGGAGAGAGCAACAAGATGGTCAACTGCAGAGCGATGCTTTCAACCGCATTGGGCAGGTGTTAAAAGGCTTCGGGACTCCAGCCACCGGGATAAACAGCAGATCAACATAAGCTCCAAAATCTAACATACACTTCTCCTGAGAGATATGGGGTGATACCTAGGGGGGAGATGTTTGTTCTTTCCAGGTTTTGGAGCAGGAACGATGATAGCTTCCTGCCATCTTCTGGGAAAGGTACTGTCGGTCCAAATTCGATTATAAAGGCGAAGGAGGTAACGCATACTATGGTATGATAAATGTAGCAACATTTAGACATGGACACCATTCGGTCCTGGGGCGGAAGAGCAAGAAGAAGAAACTGCGTGTTGGAGTTCCCCGCATGGAGAAAACAGTATTATAGCTTTCGCTGTTTTGAGAGGAGAAAGCAAGAGGTCGCATCTGCATTGCACATTTCTTCGGGAGAAAGGCTGGCGGGTAATTTGAAGAGCTCGAAATCTCAGCAAAGTGTTGACCCAATGAGTTAGAAATTGCGGCTGGGCCCACTAAGGTATCTTGTGCGACAGTGAGCCCAGAGATCGAGGAGAAACTAGATGGGCCAGATAACCATCGAATTCGACTCCAAACTACTGAGGAGGGAGTGAAGGTGTTAAAGGAGATAGTAAAGAAGTCCCAGCTTGCCTTCTTGCTATTGCGGATGATGTGACAGCATCGCGCATGTAACTGCTTATAGCGGATACAGTTGGCCAAAGTAGGATGGTGGCGGAAAACGTGAAGAGCATGTCTCCGCTCGCGTATTGTGTCATGGCATGCCTCGTTCCACCAAGGAACTGGGGAGTGCTGTAGCAAATCATATGTCCAAGGTATTGAACATTCTACAGCTGTAAGAATAACTTCTGTAACATGAGTGACCTGATCGTCGACACTAGGAAAGTGACCGTCATCAAATGTCACTAGAGAGGAGAAAAATGTCCAGTCGGCATGGGCAAACTTCCAGCATCTCGGGCGCTTAGATGGCAGTTGTGGCAGCACTCGAAAGACACATGTAAAATGGTCACTCGAGTGTGCATCAGCAAGAGCAAACCATTCAAAGTGCCAAGCTAGCTGAACAGTACCGACTGAAAGGTCCACATGAGAGAAATTTGTCATGGAGGCAGACAAAAATGTATGACTATGAACTCTTTCGTGACAGAGTCCTTGCATAAAAAGTTCTCAGTTTACTTGCCGCATCTAATTAGGATAAAATGTAGGTTCCCCAGTGTTGAGGCAAACAAGTTCCGCTTGGGGGAAGAGGTCAATCAATAGAGAGCCTCGCGGACAAGGATGCGGAGATCCCCAAAGTGGGTGGTGTGGTGGGCACTGAGGTCCCCAGTCCCCAACCAGCGAATAGGGGAGTTGAAGCTGACCAAGGAGATGAAGGAGATCAGCTCTTGCCATTGGTGTGGACGATGGAATCTATATGGTACAAAGAGAGAAGGTGTATCCAGAAAGGCAAAGATGGACAGCGACAGCTTGGAAGGAACTGTATAAGGGGATTTGGTGATAATGGATAGTAGCATGGAGAGGAATCGTAAGTCCCCAGTGTGCCATAGTGCCATCAACGTAGGGAGATCAAACTGGACTGGCTGGAAATGAGGGAAAACAAAGCAATCGTGGGGATGCAACTTTGTTTCCCGAAGACAGAAGATGACCAGGGAGTAGAATCGTAAGAGAATCGACAATTCATCATGATTGGCCCGAATGACACAGATATTCCACATGAAAATTGACATAGGGTGGACAGAAAAGGGAAAAATCTTACCACAGTTGCTGTCAATTCAATAACTGCTGAGAGCCGGCGGCCGACAGCATGGAACAGCATTCAGCCAAAGGCAGAAAATACTGATCCATAGGTTGTTCGGGGGCAGCTCCTGCCACCAGTGACCAGCCGGTTGATCGGCCACCAGCAGTGCGCCTTGGCAACAAGGAAGACGATCGAAGAGCGGTTACCACCGGATGGCACTATAGATGAGATATGCCATGGCGGAGAAGGAGAGGAACTTTGTTTCTTATGAACCTTCTTGGAAACAGGGCAGTGAGCTGAGGGAGGATTCTATGGTTGTGAAGTCGGGGTATGTAAAAAATCTTCGCGAGTAGGCTCCTTTTTGGAAGTCCAGGTGTCTGATTTTGGGGCTCATGATTTAGCAGGAGCTGATGATGAGTGAGCTGTAGAGTGATAGTGGGGAGGTTGAATGGGTGATCTTTGTGTTGGCCGACCTGACGACCGTGGCACTAAAGGTGAGATCACAAACCTGCGTGGCTGCCTCCTTAGTAGGCCGAGGAGATGCAAGGACAGTGCTCTATTTACCTGCTGGGGGCACAGTGGGCTTTTGACTCGCAAATAACTTACGAGCAGCAAATGTAGACACCTTTTCCTTCACTCGGATTTCCTGAAGAAGTCGTTCATCTCTGAAAATGGGGCAATCTCTAGAGGAAGCAGCGTGGCCGCCCTTACACTTGATGCAACGAGGGGATGGAGTTGGACAATCACCCTCAAGGGCATGCTTGCCACATGTAACGCATTTGTCCGGATTGGAACACGACTGGCTGGTATGATTAAGGTGTTGACACTGATAGCAACGCATAGCGTTGGGGATGTAAGGGTGAACTGAAATTATCTCATAGTCTGCTTTAATGTTCAATGGAAGGTGAACTCTGTCAAATGTCAAGAAGATGGTACAGGTTGGTACAAAGTCCTTGTCAGCTCTTTTTATGACTCGATGTACAGCCGTTACGCCCTGGTCAGACAGGTAGTTTTGAATGTCCTCGTTGGACACTCCATCAAGTGAGCGTGTATAAATCACCCCACATGATGAATTTAAAGTGCAATGCACTTCCACTCGGACAGGGAAGGTGTGTAGTAGTACAGTTTGCAGCAATTTTTGTGCCTGGAGGGCACTGACTGTTTCTAACAACAAGGTGCCATTTCGTAATCGGGAGCAAGACTTTACAGGACCTGCAATAGCATTGAAATCTTTCTGAATAATGAAAGGGTTGATTGTGGAGAAGTCTTGACCTTCGTCCAACAGAGAAACAACAAGGAACTGTGGCATTGATGGAAGAATTTTCCTTGGCTGAGACTCCTCTAACTTTCGCTTGTGAGCAGAAATTGTAGACGTAGAGGAAACCATTGCAAAAGTATCCCCCATGATTACTGGTGTCTTCGATGACATGCTCCTTCCTCGTGGGGGCCGTCTCTAAGGGCACTCCCGTCTTAGGTGATTGTTCACACCTTAGGTCACACCTCCCGAGAAACAGACGGAGGGACCAATCGGCATGTTCGGAAGGTACCAGCTCAAGTAATCACATCTTCCTGGGCCTGGTCGTTATCAGGGGGTACGTATGTGTCCTACCTGTCAACCCGGGGTGGGGAATCACCCGTTACCCCGTCACTGGCTACACTTGGGAACGCATGTGTCGGCCTTCAGACACGCACAGGGAGGAAAGAAAGAGAAAGGGAGGAACAAAGAAAAGGAAAGAAGATAGGTCTCAAATGCCGCAGCAGAGAAGAGTGTAAAGAGAAGAAGCAAGGAAAAGCGAAGGACAAAGGGAGGACAGAGACTTTCCAGCATAGAGAGCAAAGACGAGAGACTATGTCTTACAGTTACAAGTGTCCGTGTATATGCGGATGGATATGTGTGTGTGTGCGCGAGTGTATACCTGTCCTTTTTTCCCCCTAAGGTAAGTCTTTCCGCTCCCAGGATTGGAATGACTCCTTACCCTCTCCCTTAAAACCCAAATCCTTTCGTCTTTCCCTCTCCTTCCCTCTTTCCTGATGAGGCAACCGTTGGTTGCGAAAGCTTGAATTTTGTGTGTATTTTTGTGTTTGTTTGTGTGTCTATCGACATGCCAGCGCTTTTGTTTGGTAAGTCTCATCATCTTTCTTTTTAGATATATGTTAGCCTAATGAGTTACATGAATAAATACAACATTTTTTAATGAAGTACAGTTTGGTTTTAGAAGTGGGAGAAGTACAAAATCGGTCATTATGGAATTCACAACTGTGGTTCTTGACGCTGTTTTGGCTGACTGTGGTACAGTCTTTTTCTTAGACTTTTCCAAAGCTTTTCACACCATTGACCATAAAATAGCACTAAACAAGCCAAAAACAATAAGTGTAAGACGACTGCCAAACAAGCGGTTACACTCTCATGGCCTATCTGGGAAACAGAGTGCAAAAGACAGAGAGAGTTCAACATCTGGTGGCAATATAATTTTAGTAAAACAATTTTCCGACAAACATGTGTGTCCCAAATTGTAGTGTGTTGGCTCCATTTCTGTTCTTAATATATACCAATGACTTTCCAGACAGTATATGACACACAGAAAAAGTTATCTTTGCTGATGACAGCAAAATCATAGTCACTGATAAAACATGAGGACTCAAATTAGAGAAAAAAATGAAAGTTTCAAGGATGTTTATGAGTGGACAGAATGTAACATATAAACTGTGAACATAAGAAAACAAACAAGAACAAATAGAAGTGCTGCAGTACTTACACACCACAAAATTACTAAGAGAAGTTATTACAAATCAAGGAACATCTATAATATGTCAGAAACCAGCAATTCGGACAGACTTAAGGGTACAGGGGAAAGTAGTGAAACGAGGGGCAGGAAAACCAGCCACAGATCAGGATACCATCACTATTTAATTAAATTTATGAGCTATGAATGATGAGTCACAGGTAGTAAATATGTTTAGTAATAATTTCTTAAATACAGTAGACAATACAGCAACAAACAGATCAACAGAAAAAAATCACAGCAATATGTCGAGAAAGCAACTCTCACACAGTTCAGTCACATGAAGGCAACACCAACTTCTCTCTCTGAAATTACAATAGTTATATATTGTCTTGAAAATAAAAGCTCATCTGGATTTGATAGTGTTTCCAGCAGAATACTTAAGACTTGTTCCCAATATAGTAAGTACTGTCTTATCTGAGATGTCTAATACATTATTAGCTCAAGGCATTTTTCCAGAGAGATTGAAATATAGTATAGATAAGGTCCTCTATAAGAAGGGTGATAAGAGAGATGTCAATAATTACTGACCTGTTTCACTACAGATATCATTTTGCAAAATTTTTCAATGGGTGATGCATTCCACAATATTATCTTACTTTAGCAACAATAATGTCTCAGTAAATCACAGCTTGGATTTCAGAAGAGTTGCTCAACTGAGAATGCTGTTTACACATTCATTCACATAATTTTAGAAGTCTTAAATAACAAAACAGTGCCAAATTCGCCATTTCTGGGATCTATCTAACAATATTCTCCCAGATAAATTAAGTTTTTATGGTTGAGTGGTACAGCCAATCAATGGATGTCATATCAAACCAAAAAAAATGCAGAAATATGTACTTAGTAATTCAACCAATGTCTTAGGGGACATTTATCTGACTGGGAGAAATTATGTATGGCATTCCTCAAGGCTCAATCTTAGGCCCACCATTGTTACTCAAATATGTAAACTAACTTCTGTCTAATATACAACAACCAGAATTTGTTCTTTTTGTGGATTAGTGTTGTAATCAATCCAAGGAATCCCACATACAGCCACAGAAAAAAAACGGCAAACAATGTTCTTAAAAGTGTCATTGTCTGGCTTTCTGTAAACAGTCTCACTCACAGTTTTAAAAAGGCACAAATATTCAGTTCTGTACACCTTAAGGTACTAAATCAATTATGAGTGTAACACATAGTGAGAAAACAGTAAATAGGGAGGAAACTGTCAAATTTGGAAGTATCCATATTGATGATAATTTAAACTGGAAAAAGTGTAGTGTCGCGGAATAGTAAAGAGTTGGAAATGTGGAATATTGTCAAAGTTTCGTGGCCTATGCCGAGAGCCAGAGGCAGTAGGTTAGCCAAGAGGTAAGACGATTGCACATGTATTGGAATGTGTCGTCACGCAGGGGGCAGTGGCCTAATTACACACAACAGGCGAGAGAGAATTGCTTAGCACGCATTGCTTTGTGATCACTTGATTAGATTCACCCAAAAATTTGTGAAAGGACAAGGCCTTCTACCAGTTTTAGGAAAGAAGAAAGGAGTAGGTATAAGTGAAGAAACGACAAAAGATTCAGCAGTTTTTTGAAGATGATGAAAGCAGTAGAATGTGCCCAGGTAGCACAGACAAACGAAAAAAAAGTTGTTACAAATGGAGTTAAAATGACAAAGCAGAAATTACAAGTGCTTTTAAATTTAAATGAACTCTATGTAGCTTTCACAAATGCCCATCCTGAATGCAAAACTGGACGGTCAAAATTTGTGACCTTCGCCCTAAGTGGTGTATTTTGGCTGTCTCCTCAGGAACACACTCCGTATGTGTATTTTGCGGGTGCAAAACTCAATGATGTTAACTGCAAAGAGTTACTAGGTTTAATGGTCCATGACTAACAATTATGGCTGCATGATAAGATTGTGTGGTAGATGCGCTGGTAAAGAATCCGCTCTTGAACTGTTTAACGAACCTGAGGAGGAAATACTTGACAATGTTACCTTCAACCAGTGGGTCACAGCCAACAGGACTCAAATGATAACAGTGGTAAAATCTTGGGAAGAGTACTTTGAATATTTAATTGATAACTTAGGAAATCTCAGAAGTCACCACAATGTTTCTAAAATCCAAAGGAAAGTTCTGAAGAAGAGAGAGAAAAAAAAATAGCACAACTTTATGAAACTGAATGCATAGTCCTGCCAAAAAATTTACATTTGTGGTTCGGTAAGAAATACAAGGGTATCATTAGGTCAATGATCAGGCAACAGTGCATCCATTTGATCTGTATTTCAAAAATGAGAAAGAAAAAGTTTGCAATTCTTCAATTTTCATTCGAAGCGACTACTTGGAGCACAACACTTCGGTTATCGATATGTTTCGAAAGTATGTACACATAAAAAAAAAAAACTTGCCCACAGTCAAGAAGTTGATATACTTTTCAGATGAAAGTGGTAGCCAATACGAGAACAAAAAGAATTTTTCAAATATTTGCAACCACACTGGAGACATTGCGTCAGAGGCCGAATGGCACCATTTTGCCTATTGCAATGGTAAAAATGCATTTGATGGTGTAGGAGAGACAACAAAATGTGAAGTGGGTAAAGTCAGTCAACAAAGAGCAACCGCAGGCCAGATACTTACAGCAGAGGACACATATGCCTTTTGAAGGACAATATTAAAGGCATCACCTATTTTTTCATGAAGGGAGAAGAGGTTGTTCTTCATATCAAAACAACACTTCAAACCAGATTTGAAGTGTATAGCAATAAATGGACCAATCCAATTCCACGAATTCCTTGGCACTGCAGAAAATTTAATTCAATTCTATGAACATCAGAAACCCAAATTGACAAGGGCAATTGTTTCAATAAAATTACATCTCTGTCTTTAACACTGAATGACATAGTTGGAAGAATAAATAAATCAAACTATGACGAATGTAGTGACAAAACATATGACCACCAATATACATGTGTGAAAAGTGAAGTTTCGTTTGGTTACTGAATTGAGGCGCATAATATATTAAATTCTAAGTGTTCTATTGTACATTACAATCAACAGAAATAGCTAATTATGCCCCTTTGAAGGAGAGAGGCAAATAAAAAGGTTTCAGTACACTGAAAACAAGAAACACTGGTGAAATGTTTACAATCTAATCGTGACGATTTATTGCAACATTTTGGATACGACCTCCTACAGCTAGTGAGGAAACAAGGAACGTTAAACTGCTGGGTATTCAAGATTTTTATATTCACAGGACGCAACAGATACACACTGACAGGCACTTCGTGTTTTTCTTTGTAAAATACAATACGAATATGAATTGTCATTACCGGTTACCAAGCTTAGTTGCTTTTTTGGGATTGAGGCACTTACCAACACTCATTTTTTACTATGCAACCAATGACACTCTTCCAAGTATGAAACTAGGAGGGCGCAATAAATATTTAATCAACACTGCACCAGAACTATTGCGTATGATCTGGAATAAACACGTAAAACAGGAGGCAGCAACAAGCATAGTGTGGCAGAATCCATAAATTGTGCTATACTCTTCGACTGCGGCTTCTGATGTGGTAGTCACTTGGTAAATGCTTTCAACTTTCCGCAAGCGGCAAACAAGATCACATATTACTCACTCAAAATTCCTGCCATTTTCGGCAAGTGAGTCTACAAAGACGTTCAGACCGTGAGATATCATTGTTTACAAATAAGTATACTAACCTCCTTGATTGCTTATTGACATATCAATTTTGAAAGCAAAGGTATAAGAAAGTAAAGCAATCCATTTTATAATCAACTATTCGTCCGTCGTAATAACTATGCGGCTAATAAAATATTGTTACCATTAGCAAATTTTCTAGTCCCTGGTAATTAATGAGTGAATAAATATCACGAAATTCTGTGAACTTGACACTAAATTAGGGCGCAAGGATTTCAATGATAGTTTTGTTATTAGACTATTTTAGGGGATATTAAGAGGTCATGAAATGGCATGACGTAATTGCGACATGGCGTTAAGACAACAACATCAGTGAATTAGTTGACGAGGAATGGGAATTTCTGCTACCAGCAGGTATCCGAAAATTCCCAGGCTATCTCACTAACGCCCCTCCTTGAGAGGCAAGGTTGAGAGTGTTTCCGGTGTGTGCTGTCTGCCGTGTTCGACACAGAACACAATCGCAAAGCCCCTTTTACACCGAAGTGAACATGAGCGAACACAAACGAATGCACATTTGCTAACAACGCGCAGGGATTCGCATGCGCGCGCCAACATTGACTTGTACCTGCGAATAAGCATTTACAATAGAGCGAACGGAAGAGAAAGCATATTACGTGTTTTGTTTTTTGGCGTTGAAACGTTGTCGCCGTAAAGCTGCTTAACTTAATATTCAGCACAGCGTGATGGAGAAAAGAAATGTAACTTGGTTTATTTTGTGTGGCTAGAACACTGGTGGTCATGAAAACAAAACGGCGTAGACAAAGAAAAATGTAAATTTTTGAATTATTGCGCAGGTGTGAAAGGAGTGGTGGCTAGGCTCTAATTAATGATTTATAGCTGCAACCATCGCTTGCTTTATTCCCAAGCGTCACACGCATGTTGATGGACGATTTTTACCTTCTTTTAGCTGCAGCTCAACTGAATATTTCATAGCATGACACGAATTATCTATGATCCATATCAGCAAGAGAGAGGCTAGCTCTATCGCTGTCATTCTTAGCAAAAAGTGACACTTACGCCAGCCTCAAATATCTGTTTCGCATATCAAACGCATCTCTTTCCCGAATAATTCCCTTAGTACGACGTGCCATATGCGAAACACTCTTAGATTTTCTAGAGATAAGTGCCAGGGAGATACAGTCTTTAAAACTGATTAATTTAATGCAAAACATGCGAAAGACCAACCACATCTTTACGGGAGGGCAAACTATTTTCACTTATTCTCTTCCTGTATTTATATTTTGTAAAATAGTAACTAAACGGTGATATTATGACAGATACCTTGAATGAAAGCTACGAAAATGGTTCTTTCATGTATTTTTATTTTACATTAATCTACGTCATCTGTTTATTTTAATGGCATTTATTGCGCTTACAGAAATTACATGAAACAACGTAACTTCCTCTTAGCACTGTCAGCACTCCAGGGTAATTTCTTGAAAATTATTATTATTATTATTATTATTTGAGCATTTTATGACTTGGATCAGAAGTATGCTTCCATCCAACCACTCTCTCACTAAAAAACTAATTAACAACACCAACAACAGTTTGCACACAAAAAAGGCAGCTCATTGCGGCGAAATGAGTGCATTCTGTCTATCATCGAAGCTAGCACGAAAGTGGAGAGGACGCGAACTTTCTTTGATGGTTTGCTCCAAAACGGACACCCAGCGGATCACAAGGATCATAAATGAATGCCATGTACCAAGCATTTACACCAGGGAGAATTCTTGTTCGCATTTACACATTCACTTGTGTTCTCTTCAGCGTAAAGGGGACTTACATTTCATTCAGCTTCCTAACACGGCAAACTATTCGACGTACAAATATGGAGCTGGCATCAATGTGGTCTGTGTTATCCTTTGGTTAGTACCAATGGGCTAGTGTACACTCTACCCATAGTTCACTTGCTGCTCCCCTTACACCATAAACTGGTAAGGGCAACTCCCCTATGCTTTGCATCTGTTCATCCATGTAGTTCATTGTGCCTTCGAGACTTCTTCCATGAGTGTGCCTGTTCATTGTCAGTTATTCTGTCTTTGAGACTTCTTCTGTGTGTGTGTGTGTGTGTGTGTGTGTGTGTGTGTGTGCTCATAGTTGTCCATCGTAATTCTGTTGTGTGCATCATCATCACTGTCAACATCTCCACCTCACTGCTCCTCCGCCCCTTCCACTGCCACCTTTACCCTCGCTGTCCCTGTTGCTGCTGCTGCCACTCCCACCACCGCTGCTATCGCCACCACCGCTGCCACTGCTACTAACTTCGTCACATATCCATCAATTGGTAACTTCATTTTCACCATGCATTCTCCAACCACTACCATTGTTTACACCTGCCCTTCCCAATCCCCTACAACCATCATTTGGAGCACTTCCACCTTTCATCAGACCTATCACCTTCTTCCAGACCTCTCCTCTCCAGGCATGTCACCTTCAGTAGTACCCTCTTCAGGTCCAGCACAAGGAACAACATCAACAAGTACAGCACCAATACCCAAACTGCCACCAATGTACATCGCCCCACTAGCGCCATTATCATCGACTCAACCAGATGTTTCTGCAACGGGCTCCTGAGCTGTGGTACCCTCTTCATCCAAACCCCCATCCAAATAATCCCATCCCCTGTTACCACCAGTTGTACCCACCAATCCCTCTTTACCTATAGTCATCAGGAAGACTGCCAATCGTCTCAGTACTGACACTGCTTCCACTATTAATAAAAAAATTGAAACAAATGTAAAGTCCAGACTTAATTACCTACCAGGCCACTCCATCTGGATGTATGAGTGAAGAACTTTATATCTTCCTCCTCTCCTGTCCTGATTCCAAATTACTAAAATCCAATACCCATCGATATCAGGAAATATAACCCTTCCTTACACATCACTCAGATGATCCCTAGAAAAGACTCCATTCTAATCAAATCCCCTGATTCTGAATTCATTCCCTATCAAACCTTGCACCTGTTCCCACAACTGTGCAGAGCAAACAATCCCAACCTCTTTGCTACCATCCACCCTCAGCACTGTGATAAAGGGATCAACTCTGATAGAGGAGGCAGAGACTGAGCTCCTCTCCCATCTCCTGACCTTGAAGTCCAGAAAGCACTCCATTTCTTTGCCAATTCTGACCAAACCTTCAAAGTTCTCATCTTCACTGAATCCTCATCCACTATCAACCACCGTCTCCATGATGGGGCCCTGATCTGCATATGACATTCAAATTCCTCATCTTCACTGAATCCCCACTCACCATCGACCACCTGCTCTACTGTGGGGCCCTCATTTACAAACGACAACACACTGTTGAGCCATCCAAATCCCATTCTGAATCCTACCATTGCCAACAATGCATAATGAATGATGACCACCTAATCATTGACTGAAAAAATCCTCCATTCTGCCGCTATTTTAAATCCCACAATTTCCTCAGGCAATGCCTTAACCTTGATTCACCTCCTTCATGTAACACCTGTAGCCTTCCCCACCCAACCTATTCTTCCAAGTGCAAGGCTCAACCTCCACCTTCCAAACATGAGCTGACAGTTCCCACCAAATCTATTGATAACTTCCTCCAACCAAACGACTCCCTCCATCAACCTCCCACGCCTGAAGACATAATCTATTTTATTATCATAGTTGTTCAAAATATCCGCCCTTTCCACACACCATGCACCAAATTTCCCTTAATGCCCACTCTGTCTTCCACCTCAACACACAAACCACCTAATCTCACAACCAGGTCCACTTTCTTTTGACCCATCTCAACACCCTAGTTTAAACCCCCCGAGCCACTCATCCCCACCATCCCTTCCCTCTCTTAGTCATAATGCAACAGCAGTATAACATCCTTATAATATCCTATTCCACAATATCCTCTCCTTTTTAGTCAACAAACAACTCTTGATGCACACCCTCTCCCAGCACCGCACTGATGTTTTTATCCTGATTGAAACCTTCTTCCAACCTCATCATACTATCCATACTTCACCATACATCTTCCATCAAATGGATAACCCGCTCTCCATGGCCTGAGGCAGAGATGTCATTAGCCATCACAAGAACGTCCCTGTTCAGCCATAACCCCTCTACAACACTGCTACCAAACAACTTATTCTCATTCTGCTCCTCAAAACCATAACTGCTACCTGTGCCACTATCTATATTTGATGATAGCATCTCATTCTATACGACTTCCTCACCCACATAGACCATACCTTTTCAATACCTGTTATTGCCACTGACCCTAACATCCATAGCTGGTCCCTCTCTAAACTCCAGCAGTGCCATCAGTTTACTGACTCCCTCCATGCTGATATAGTCCCCCTACCACTGCCTACTCACAATGAAAATAGTTCCACTCTCAATGTTATCCTCACCTCTCCTAACCTCCTTTGATGGATAACTGGAGCAGTCCTCGATGACATCAGATGTGACCATCTCCCTGAGTATTCACCATCCCTACTACATACACCCTACATGTGCACTCACTCCTCCTGCCTCTCCCAAACACGTCCAGTACTACTACCATACCAGCAGGATAGACAACAGCTAATTCATTGTTACCCAAGCCAACCCTTATCCTTCTAACACCCCAATGACATCCACCATGCTGCCACCTTCCTACAACAGATCTTGTCAAACACCACAAGTCACCACATTCCAATGACACCCATCTACCCACAATATCCTACACTCCCTGTGAATCCCACCACCTTTACCAATCTGTTCTGTAGACCTGTGACCAAGACAAACATCCATGCCACTGACAACTACAATTCCATATCCGAAATCTGCTGACTGCAAAAAAAGTCTTGTGTTTGGTGCCAAACATGCACAAACCTCAAAGCCGCACTACCTATAAACTCTTCCAAGTACTGGAAGGCATTTCACCGCCTTACTGGCAACAACCTTGCTCCCTAATACCCTCTCCTACATGAAAATCACCCTCTCCTTGACAACCTAAGCAGAGCTAAGCATTTTGCATCCTACCTCTCAGACACCTTCATCATCCCTGATGACCCCCACTTTGATTACACCTTACTCCTGAGCTTACCAATACCTCCCTCCCACACTTTGCTCCTGGCTTCCAGTACCTCAACAACATCCCACAGACAGAACTCAGTACTCCAATAATGATGCAAGCCATTCAACAGATACTATGTAACAAACGCAGCACTGCCTCTGGTGAAGACAGCATAACTTACAGACACCTGGAAGGGTGCCCTCCATCCTTCCTCAAAATCTTAACCATGCATTATAATATAACTCTTCATGCGGATTACTATCCTGACTTATGGAAACCCCCTCTTCCTAAAGTCTAATAAACCTATGAATGACGCCTTCTCCTACGTCTCATCAGCCTCACCTCTGTGTTTTGCAAGGTTTTGAGTCCATCCGATAGTGCTGCATCTATAAATGTCTACAACAACACCTACCCACCCCTGTCCATCAGTGTGGCTTATGTCACAATTTCTACACCTTACTCATATCCAATCCAACCAAATCAACAATGCAAATCCGCCATTTTTGTCTCCCTTTATCTGGAAAAAGGATATGACTGTGTGTGACATTCAGTGTGTGGCAGCGTTTGGCTTATTATCTCTGACGACAGTGATGCAGATGCTGTCAATGGTACATTGCAGTGTTCTTCCTCACGATATGAAACAAAGAAAACAATCATTATGTACAATAATTACCAGAGCAACATATTTAAATAAGAAAACAAGTTTGGAATGCAATAACTAATAGTTATCATATCGTTATCTTATCTTCTCACCTGCACACACTGGAGTGGTAAGAATCCTGATGTAACTGTCGTTAATTTCCGTTACACCACATTGCTGTATTTAAAAAATGCACTTACTTAAACTATTTGCAGAGTGTTCTTTCCTAACATTTGGTGAATGTATTTTGATAAGCTTTTCTGTTACTTCTGTAAAATAGGAATTTAATGTATTTGGTACTTTATTTGGGTCTGATCATTTGATTAAGTTTTCTAGTAGTTTAATATTGTGGTTTTCTTCAAATTGTTTTCCTGTTTCATTTTGGTTTATGGCCCAATTGTCAGTTTCTTAGACTTTTCGTAATTTTGTTTGGTGTCTGCTTAAATCTCTTAAAATATACATCAAAAGCTGATAGTTTTTCTGTATGTTTTGGCATTTCATACTGTACCATCTTTTTCTTAAGGAATTTCAGTGTGCCTGTTGTGAGCCAGTTAATATTCTTTTTATTTTTTCTCATTACTTTATATCTTTTTGGGGTGGAGGATAGAAGTATAGTTCAAAATAAAAAAAGAGGATTTTAATGAAAGCATCAAGCTTTTAATTTATGCCACTGATGTTACAAACTTCTTCCCATGTTTCCCTGGCCAGGAAGTACAGAAATGAATTTGTATTTTGTTCATTGTACCTTTTAACAATAGGTGATACAGATTGTTTCGAAAGCTGAAGATGATTTTTGGGTTCCAGAGAAATAATTTATGCCTTGAAACTTCCTGGGAGATTAAAACTGTGTGCTGGACAGAGTCTCGAACTCACCACCTTTGCCTTTCGCGGGCAAGTGCTCTACCATCTGAGCTACCCAAGCACGACTCATGATCCCTCCTCACAGCTTCGATTCTGCCAGTACCTCGTCTCCTACCTTCCAAACTTCACAGAAGCTCTTCTGCAAACCTTGCAGAACTAGCACTTCTGGAAGAAAGGATATTGTGAAGACATGGCTTAGCTGCAGCCTGGGGGATGTTTCCAGAATCAGAATTTCACTCTGCAGCGGAGTGTGCACTGATATGAAACTTTCTAGTGGATTAAAACTGTATGCTCGACAGAGACTCGAACTCGGGACCTTTGCCTTTTGCGGGCAAATGCTGTACCATCTGAGCTACCCCAGCATGATCCATACCCATCCTCACAGCTTCAGTTTGGCTCTGTCCAGCACACAGTTTTAATCTGCCACAAAGTTTCATATCAGCGCACACTCTGCTGCAGAGCTGAAATCTCATTCTGAAAACATCCCCCAGGCTGTGGCTAAGCCATGTCTCCACAATATCCTTTCTTCCAGGATTACAAGTTTTGCAAGGTTTGCAGAAGACCTTCTTTGAAGTTTGGAAGGTAGCAGACGAAGTACTGGCAGAACTGAAGCTGTGAGGACGGATTGAGAGTCGTGCTTGTGTAGCTCAGATGGTAGAGCAGTTGCCCATGAAACGCAAAGGTCCCAAGTTTGAGTTTCTGTGCAACACACAGTTTTAATCTGCCAAGAAGTTTCATATCAGTACACACTCTGAAACGTCCCCTTAAAACAATTTATACAAGACTGTGCTTAAACTGACACACAATGTTTTTTTTTTTTTTTTTTTTTTTTTAGCGCAACGCAATCTGACTATCAAAGATCCCTGCAAAAGAATGACCCTGAGTAACATTAAACTATACCTTTCACAAATAACTTACCTCACAAAAATCTTCATTACTCGAACTACTGCAATACAGCGAGCGCCACTACTGCCAGCTAAATAAAAGATTCAAACTACGGAAGTCACTAACTACTGATAGGGATAGTTAGCAAATGAAAGATTTTAATGGAGAACAAACACTGTATTTACCTTAATAATCATAATATATATAGCAGTTCAATTTCAAAACTTCCGGCATCTCTCTCCCCACATCCACCACTGCTGGCGGCTCACCTCCAACTGCGCAACGCTACGCGCTGTTCACATCCAGCTGCCGCTGCCCAACACTACAATGGCAGACAACAATGCAAACTAGCCACAGACTGCACACAGCACAGCCAGTGATTTTCGTACAGAGCGCTACGTAACGTTGCCAATAAGAAAATATAAACAGCCTTCTTACATAGAGGAAACATAAACAGCCTACTTACAACTCCGTTGCAGAATGAAATTCTAATTGTGGAATTTATGCATTGTGATATCCTAAGCCTGTACTAAAATTTTGTGTATTGTGTTTTCATGGTATGCTCGTAAATATTTGGTCAATGTTTAACACTGATGTCATTATTCACATTGCTGCTTCTTCATAGGTTTTTAATTAAAATTTAATAGGCGGTTCAAAATATCAGTTTTTTGTTTTCATTCTTTTATAAAGTTAATATTAAAATCTCCACATATAATGAGATTTTTGCGTCTTTGTTAAAATAGGAGGGATGATTCCAAACTTGCTAACAGAGTAGTTATATCGCCTGTTGTAGCCATATACAAGCAACTAATGCTGTATCTTTAGCTACCAATTCAACTCCAAATATCTATAAAACTCTTTGAGTATAACTTCTAAGAAGTGAATAGATGCAAATTTTATACCAATTTTCACAAATACATGGTTTCCTCCAGGAGTTTGTGTAGTTATACAGAAATAGCTACCTAAAACAGAATTTTGGAGACTAAGCATTTTCAGTTTCTGCTCTTGAAGCCAGTATTCTGTTAGAGTACAGATTCAAATTACGAGTCAGTCTCTAAAGCACTCTGAAATTCAGACACTTTATTTGTAAGTGAATGCACAGTTTGATGAAGCAATGATAAATTTGCACATAACTTTGAGTTTGGAACTTAATTCTTACACAGTGTGGTGGTTGTGTTCCTTTTCAAGTTGCAATAGCTGTCGCAAAATTTTTTCCTAGCTGCTGGTATATGAAGTGTACGGGGTTAACAGGCATGTTGAGGGGGGGCTGGTCACTGCTGTAATATCTCTTTTCTCTATTAAAAAAAAAGCCCCATGATTATAACAAGGGGTGAGTGGTCCGTTTCATTCACTTAGTTTGCCCTCCCTGTTTATGTGTAGTCAATGCTGGGTGTGTTCATCCCAGCTCATTTTGTTAACATCTATTGAATTTCCATTGCTGAATTTTTCGCATAGTTTTTTAGCACTTAACTGTAAGTATCTGTTTTCCTAGTAATACAAAACCACTCTGGAGGATCATGCTGTACTGGTACATTAGTTATGACAACACTGATGTGATGTGGTGTTGTATGTAGTGGTCAACCTAGAGAGATGACAGAACATGAGGACCAAGGTAATATCAGAGATTCATCATTATCAGCAATCCGATGTGCAACTGGTGCTTCAGTGGCCCCATGGATCATTAATAGGCAGCTCACAGGAAGGGGGCTGAACTCAGGGCACCTCTTACACAAACTACAATTGACCTCTGTGCACCATCAAGGCTGTTTGCAGTGGTGTCAGGCACATTCGTCTTGGAATCTCATTGACTGGGGTAGAACTGTCTTCAGTGATGAGTGCCACTTCAAATTGAGCCCTGATGACCAGCAAGGACGTGTATGGATGTGCTACACATAAACAGGGAGGGCAAACTAAGTGAATGAAACGGACCACTCACCCCTTGTTATAATCATGGGGCTTTTTTTTTTTTAATAGAGAAAAGAGATATTACAGCAGTGACCAGCCCCCCCTCAACATGCCTGTGAACCCCGTACACTTCATATACCAGCAGCTAGGAAACAGTAGTGGCATACCTAACTGACTGCCACCTGCCGTACAGCCCAACAACCACGAGTGATACTCTGGGGTGCCATTTCATTTCATACCAGGACCCTTTTAGTTGTCATCTGCGACACACATATAACACAGCTAGTCTATGAAATTCTATGCCCCATTTTGTTGCCCTTCAAGGGAAGCGATTATGGGCTTATATTTCAGTATGATAATGTGAGGCATGGCCATGAAGCGAGTTTCTACTGCTTGTCTTGTTGTTTGCCAAATTCTACCTTGGCCAGCAAGATCGCCGGATTTCGCTCCAGTTCATAACGTTTGGAGCATTATGGGCAGGGCTTTTGTAACCAGCTCGGGATTTTCACGATCTAACGCGCTAATTGAACAGAATTTGGCACAATATGCCTCAGGAGAACACTCAACAGCGCTATCAATCAGTGCCAAGCCGAGTAACTTCTTGCGTAACGGTCAGAGGCGAACCAATGCGTTATTGAATTGCTCAATTTGTGAATCTCTTTTCCTTGAATAAATCATCCAATTTTTCTGAAATTGTAATCGTTTGTTTGTCTGTACCTCACATCTGCGGATTTCCATCTCATTTGGACAATTTCTTCGTGGTGATATAATTTTTTGCTGATGGTCATGGACGAGGGGCTATGACAAATAGTCACCCAGACGTTAATGTAATGTATGAAGCCAGACGCCTCACTGTGCGAAGTTTCGAAAAGCTATAACAACATTTTGACGACCGGTAAAAGTTGCAACATAGTCGGAGGCGTGAATGATAACTGAACGAAAACTGGCGTGTAACGAGAATCCTGAACAATCAAAAACGAAATGCATTTCTACATTGTTAGTATTCCACGGAGGAGCATCTGATAGAAAATTCCTGCCTAAACGTTGTGACTGTTACAGGAAACAGGATATTCGAGAAAATCTGTAGAGGGTGTCTCAGTACCACGTTCAAAGAGGTAAATAGTTGGAAGAGAGAGAGCTTTACAAGACACAGCCTCCACATGAACATAAAAGAAGAAAAGTGATGAGTGCTGAAACAGTTAAATTCATCAAGGAGTCGTCTGTAATTCAAGGGACTCGAATCGCATTTCCACCATAACAAAAGTCATCTGCTATGGTAGAACCACCATTATCAGTGGTGGAAGTGGGCTCACCATCTTACTGGTACAGGATATTGTTTAAATGGTAAGTTACGATTCTACACTGAATGAATGATTCAGTAATAGTTTGAGCATCACAGATTTATTGCACTTGCAGTTGATACCTAACAACCCTCGACAAAAACAGAATTCTGTAATTCACAAAACAAAACAAAGAACTTCAGAAGTAAAAATATGGCACACTGAATCAGCTTTCACTGTTCGCAACTGATGTCTCGACTGCTGAAGTCGCTACTCTTATGGCGGAAAGTCAGCGCCAGCACACCAGTCGGGGATGACAGAGAAGAGATGGCTGTGAGAATATGTCAGCCAATCTCACACTGACCGGCCTCCCTCCAGGACGACAAGGCGACTATTATGGCATAAAGTCAGTGCTAGCACGCCAGTCAGGAACGGCAGAGAAGAGTTGGCTATGAGAAGAGGTCAGCCAATCTCACACTGACAGACCTCCCTCCAGGACGACAACGCAACAGCAGTGGCCCCTAGGTGAAGAGGACATAAGTGCTGTGCCCAACTGGTGGCAGCCCACTTCTAGAGCAACATCAACATTAGCCACGTTGTTAGCTGACACATCATAGCCTCAATCATTAGCACTCTCTATGTAGCACAGACTTGTATTTCTCTATTCTGAAGAAGACTGATTATTTTGTATTTCACCATTTGCTTGTGACACATCTATCAAAGTTAAGTATTTGTATTTGTCTTGTTGTAATAGAACTCATTTATACGAGTTGTTTGATTGTTTTCCTAGTGAACCGAGTATGCAGCATTCCTAGACTCAACAGCTACACCAGTCCTCATCCTCCTGCCCCTCCCCCCTTTTCCTTTTTCTTTTCTTTTCTTTTTTCTTTTTAAACATCGCGAACACCAGGAACGCAAGGGGACTGTTATTTTCCAGTTCTGTCAGTCACATTACCACTGCAGGTCGACTACAGCTTGCAACAAGATGGTGGAGTGGCTGAAGTTTCTTCTTGTTCCTCACAGTCTGAGGGCCATGTGAGATGGAAAATGACATGTCCTCTCCTTGCTGGAGGACGTTGGTATTGTGACTGTGAACGCCTGGTTCGTGCTTGACCCTTGCCTATTTAAGGAATTCAATTTATACCCTCTCTTCTTTGGCATTGCAGTCTATTTTGAAGGTGTGTATGCCTCTCTGAAGAACCTTATAGGGTCCAGTGTATCTCTCAGCCAGATTAGCGATGTTGTCTACAGTTCCTTGTGCGCAAAGACCATTTTGTCTCTGTGACTCTGTGGTCCTATGTGATGTCCTTGTGACATACAGTAGTTATCAAGGGACGGTACTCGCCAAGACAACAATCAGATGTCAAGGTCAGTAATAAGGACTTCCGCTGACAGGTTACATACTTGGACAACTTATATTCAGGGTCACTCCCCCCCCCTCCAACTCCCTCCCTTCTAGGGAATTAATAAAATTCAAACACATCCTCTTCCTGCTGATCTCTTATATCTGAGGCAGTTGAGTGGGCTGGTTAATTCTGGAGCTGTGCACCATAGGGAGAAGGTCAGGGTGTGTCTATTTATTAATAAAAATTTAATGTTATTGTAATTAGATTAAGTTGTGCCACTCGAGGTCTATGACACACCATAGACCTCGAGCACTGCAGGTCTATGACACACCATAGACCTTGAGTGACAAGACGTAATCTAATAACAAATTAAAATTAACATTATGCAATTTTCTTTATTTGATACACCAGCAGAGACCACGCTGAGGCAGATAATTAGGTTCTTGCGTTTTTCCGTATTTTTTAAACTTGTTCGCATTTTTCAGTATTTTCGAAAATTTTGCGAATTTTTCGATCTTTTTAAGGATTTTTCTACAGCTTTACACGTTTTATCCGATTACATAACAATGTCACATTACATCGTGACACTGAATGAACAACATGTTGTATCAATGTCATGACACTCTCAGCCAGTCACAATGCAGCAGATGTGCCCAAATGTATCTGAGTTATTTGTCATTGCCAAGCCACCACTACATTAATACTGTGTATGCGTGCGTGTGTGTGTATGGTTTTGTGTATGTGTGTGTGTGTGTGTGTGTGTGTGTGTGTGTGGTGTCATAATGTATGTGAGTCAGAAACGAACACTTTCCCCTACTGGCAGAAATAATGGCATCATAACATATTCCACAAAACTAATGGTATCACAGCGAATTCTACAAGCACTGCAGTTTCACCAAATTTACAACGAAAGATGCTGTATGTAACAGAAATACTACACTGTGGAAGATATACCCTTCGATGTGGTCTCCCTTTTCACCAGAGTGCCGCTTGATGACTCTCTTAAGTTGATTAGGGAGAAATGCAACCCGACAATGATTAATCTTTTCGAATTTGTCCTCACATCAACATTCTTTCTCTTCGATGGAAACTATTACGAAGAAACGGATGGTGTTGCCATGGGGTGTCCCTTGTCACCAGTGGTAGCAAACTTGTTTATGGAGGACTTCGAAGAGAAAGCACTGGAAACTGCAGCACTGAAGCCTATGTGCTTTTACAGATATGTTGATGACACATTTGTGATATGGCCACATGGAAGAGAAAAACCTCAAGAGTTTCTCCAACATCTGAATTCTCTGCATCCTAACATCAAATTCACCATGGAGGTGGAAGAGAACGGTGAACTCTCGTTTCTGGACGTTCTAGTCAAGCGCAATGCGGATGGCACCTTGGGACACAGAGTATACAGGAAAGAAACTCACAATGATCTGTATCTCCACGCTACCAGCTGCCATCATCCCTCACAGCCTGAGGGTGTACTGTGAACACTGGTACACAGGGCCTGCAGTGACATGGTCGTTATACTTAAGGCAGCATTGGCAGCAGTAGGATTGGAGGGGGGAACGGGAGTGGTCAACTTTGTGACGTCTATTATAGACGAGGGCTCCCTGTGTAAGGACGCGGTCGATGGGGGAAGAGGACTCCGTCAATAGGCGCATAGGGTAAGTCAGCCCGGCATCATTAAAGATGCTGGAATCACATACAGTACAGGTTTCTTGTTATTGATAAATCAGGAGAACTAACTGATGGTAGGTGTAGACGGAATTTCCAGGAGTTTCTGCATATATAACTACGAAATGATAAATGTGTCAGCATACATCATTCACATCATGGACAAGTTCGAATGTATGCCAGGCTCTCATCTGAGAGGATATGTGTGCATATGCAGAGAAAGTGTCTATACGTAGATGGAAACATGATACATAGATGGAACATGAAATTAAGGAGCTAGAGACGTATGCCCAGACCCTTCTGAGACTATCAACGATATAGATGCTAGGTTTAAGGATCTAGAGACGTACATCCACATCATTCTGAGAAAGAAAACAGACGACTTAGCTGTAAAAGTTGATGAATTAAAAGGAAGTGTAAGGTGGCAGCTTGAATGAATGTTAATTTCGCACCTTACATGAGATTTTACACGTCGTAACAAGTAGATGAATATGTCACCTGACATACTTTGGTGGTAGTAAGCAGATTTGCCTATCAAAACGCACAGTAGATAATACCAAAAGGGATGACACTTGATCCGATGGTATTAACACAGTGAACCCAAATCCTGCATGTCAATGAGCAAAAGGTGAAAAAAGCTCTGGAAGAAACGTTTTAGTTTGGGGGCAGACGCGAGTTGTACCATCATAGCCTGCATACAACAGAGGGCTTCTAACAGGGGTTGGTGACCCATGGCGAGCGGGACAACGAATGCGCTGGGCGATACATCGAGGGGAGTAGGTAGTGGCCCAGTGCTTCTTGCGACGGAGAAATTCTTTAGAAAACTGCGTTGGGCAATTTCCAGTTGGATATAAACAGACCAGCGACGCAGTTGATCACATGAAAGGTCCGTGGTATGCTTGTGATGTATGAGTGTAACTTTAGGCGTCAGGTGCGGGCTCAAAAATGTCCGATTGGTTGAAATAAACTCAGAAGAACTAAAAGAGGCGAGATTTCGACGCAGTTTAAAGGTAGGCCCTTTGAGATTGGTAGGGGTAGATTCCACAGATTAAGGAACACTCCCATTGGTCTGAAAAAGCCGTGACGTGAAGCATGAATGGACACAGGTGGGGGACAGTTTGTTATGAAAGACACAATAATGAAAACTTCGGGGACTTTCCTCTGAACCAGTGTGAAGTGTAGAACAGGACACATCACACTCTGTGCGACGCCAAAAGAGGAATATTTGTGTGAACACTGCGTTTCTTTGGCTGACATCCACCTAGAAATTAACTGAAGAGTCGTTGATAGCAGAAAAACGAAACAGCCACGTAGTTAATTGTTCTTGCGAGAACTGAGAGGGCGTTGAAGCATACACACTGCTCCATCTACACTCATGCTCATAAATTAAGAATAATTGCAGAATGTGGTGCCACACAACATGGCACTACACAAAACGTGCGGTATTCGTGATAAGTTGAGAAAACCATCTCGAAACCATGTCCTGAAAAACACCACTATTTCCTGCGCATGTACCCCGACATCAATATGGCATATGATCACCATGTACACCTACACAGGCCACACAACAGGTTGGCATACTCTGGATCAGGAGGTCGAGCAGCTGCTGGGGTATAATCTTTCATTCTTGCACCAGTGCCTGTCAGAGCTCCTGAAGTGTCATAGGGGTTTGAAGACGTGCAACGATACATCGACCGAGAGCATCCCAGACGTGCTCAATGGCGTTTAGGTCTGTAGAACAGGCAGGCCACTCCGTTCACCTGCTATCTTCTGTTTCAAGGTACTCCTCCACAATGGCAGCTCAGTGGGACCATGCGTTATCATCCATCAGGAGGAAGGTGGGACCCACTGCACCCCTGAAAAGGCAGACATACTATGCAAAATGACGTCCTGATATGCCTGACCTGTTACAGTTTCTCTGCCAAAGAGATGCAGGTGTGTACATACATCAATCATAATCCCACCCCACACCATCAAACCATGACCTCCATACAGGTCCCTTTCAAGGACATTAAGGAACTGGTATCTGGTTCCTGGTTCATATCAGATGAAAACCCGGCGAGAATCACTGTTCAGACTATACCTGGACTCGTCTGTGAACATAATCTGGGACCACTGTTCCAATGACCATGTACTGTGTTCTTGACACCATGCCTTACAGGTTCTTCTGTGACCAGGGGTCAGTGGAATGCACCTTGCAGGTCTCCGGACGAATAAACCATGTCTGTTCAGTCATCTGTAGACTGTGTGTCTGAAGACAACTGTTCCAGTGGGTGTGCTAAGGTCCTGAGCAAGGCTATCTGCAGCACTCTGTGGCCGTCTGCGCGCACTGATGGTGAGATATTGGTCTTCTTGTGGTGTTGTACACTGTGGACGTCCTGTACTGTAGTGCCTGGACACGTTTTCTGCGTGCTGGAATCGTTGCCATAATGCTGAGGTCAAACTTTGTGGCACTGGGAGGGTCCATGCTATGGCCTGCTGTGTTTGACCAGCCTCCAGTATTCTACCCCTCATAACGTCATCAATATGTGTTCTTTGAGCCATTATCAACACACAGTCACCATTAGCACATCTGAAAACGTCTGCACACTTACTCGCTGCACCTTACTCTCACATGTACCAACATACTTCCGCGTATGTGGACTGCTGCCAGCGCCACCATGTGACGACCGCAGGTCAAATGCACTGCATGATCATACCCTGAGGTGATTTAAACCTGCAAACTGCCCACCAGAGCGTTGTTTCACAATGTATCAGCATTATCCTTAATTTATGAGCATGAGAGTAGGGGAAAAAAGGTGATTCTGGCACATTTGTGGGTGCGGGTTGCCTACATCAGGGGCAGGTATGCACTCAGGAGCAGATCTATTTTTCTCCTTTGATTGACCGGTACTTAACCTATTGTTCTGCTAAGTGCTTTTCCATATGATTACATTTAACCTACTGTCCCTCCACCCCCTCCCCCTTCATCAAGCCCCTAAAGGTACACTTTCAGATCTGAGTTACGCTGTTGTTCTGTTAGGTGCTTTTCTATGTCACCACCATTTCCTTTGAATTGACAGGTACTCTTATCAATTTGATTGACTACTTCATTAAAGTGATCAATTAATTAACCTCTCTGGTGGGAAAGTGCCACACCCCCTCTCCTCACCCATAACAATGACGCGAAGTTCAAATTCAAACAGGATAATGCATCACACACTGGTTATCTCACTACACAAAGAAAATCGCGGGAAGATAGCTCACTTGGCCTTTCTCCGTTAACCTAAGTCACCCAACCGCCACTTCCTACTATGAACTGGCGCCAAGTTTGAATTTTGGTGGTAAACAAAGGTCACTTGGTGGTTCTCTGCGAATCTAAGAAAATGGAGAGAAGATAGGTCACTTGTACTAACCTAAGTCACCTGTCCACTACCTCTTCCTACGAACTGGCGCCAAGTTTGAATTCCAACAGGATAATGCATCATACCGCAGTTATCTGTACTAAGCAAAGAAAATCGCGGGAAGATGGGTCACTTGACCTGCCTCCTCCTAACCTAAGCCACCCGACCGCCACTTCCTCCTGTGAAATGGGCCATGTTTGAATTTTCGCAATAAACAAAGGTCACTTGGCATTTCTCTGCTAATCTAAGGAAATGACGCGAAAGAAAGGACACTTGTACTAATCTCAGATACCCAACTGCCTCCTCCTCCTAAGGAATCTTGGGAAAAGGACTTGGAGATAAGTCTTTATTTAAACAATTCCATGCAGTACAGCCATCCAGTGTGTTCACCACAAAGTCCGTACTAGAACTGACTTGATACACATCGCCACAACCAGAGGGCGCTCTCATCTGTGATTTAATCCAAGATGGCGGCAACCAATGTGCTCACCAAGAGCTCCAGACTCCAACTGACTTAGTACATATCGCCACTGCTAAAGGGTGCTACCTTGAAGTCAGGTGACAACGCAAGTACCGTTATTCATGATGGCGGCATACAATGTGTTCACCATGAGGCCTTGTACATATTGACACCACCAGAGAGCGCTACTGTGGACTTTTCCCTCTACAGACCACCTTCTGGGATTACGTCATTGGAGTGATGACAGTACCCTCTGGTGGCAGTAATGTGTACTAGGTCAGTTGGAGTCTAGATCTCGTGGTGGAGACATTGCTTGCAAAATAATAAAAACTTATGCCCATCATAGGCAGAGTCGTTTTCCCGCCATATCGCCCCACCATCTTGGATGACGTCATGCCCTGTGCACATTAGTACACGTTATTGCACGTTTGTGTACGTTAGCCCGACAACATGGGTTTGTAAGGGGACATGGCAGTCTGTTTATGATCGTGGTGGAGACTTTAACTATTTCCTTCCATGTCAAGGTGGGTGTGGCATTCGAGAAAATTCATTCCAAGTCCACAGTAGCGCTCTCTGGTGGTGTCAATATGTACTAGGCCTCATGGTGAACCCATTGTATGCCGCCAACTTGAATAACGGTACTTTGAGTCATCACCTGACATCATGGTAGCGCCCTCTGGGGGTGACGATATGTACTAAATCAATTGGAGTCTGGAGCTCTTGGTGAACACTCTGGTTGCCACTATCTTGAATTACATCACAGATGAGAGCGCCCTCTGGCTGTGGCGATGTTTATTAAGTCAGTTGGAGTGCAGACCACATGGTGAACACACTGGATAGCCCTATTGCATGGAATTGTTTAAATGAAAACTTATCTCCAAGTCCTTTTCCTACAAAAATCCTTAGGAGGAGGTGGCGGTCTGGTGACTGAGGTTAGTACAAGTGTCCTTTCTTTCGCGTAATTTCCTTAGATTAGCAGAGAAACGCCAAGTGACCTTAGTTTACCACCAAAATTCAAATGTTCAAATGTGAGTGAAATCTTATGGGATTTAACTGCTAAGGTCATCAGTCCCTAAGCTTCTACACTACTTAACATAAATTATCCTAAGAATAAACACGCACACCCAGGTATAAAGGAGGACTCGAACCTCTACCGGGAAATACAGAGAGATTATAAAACCATTATTATTAGACGATCAGTATAGCAGTGGTGATAGTATTGACATTCAGAATAAAAGAGTCAACAATCAGCCCTCTCAGTATATATACTACGACAACCTCAGTGAGATAATAGATCGACTATGACTGTTCATGGAATCAGCTGCTGCGGGCAATATGGCTTATCCGAATGAGGTTGTCCCAACAATTTCAGAGCTTAGAGAGAAATGTAATCCAATGACTAGAGAGAAAGTAGTTGGAGAACTGCACAAACCAGCACACAAAACATATCTCATAGGCACATTATGATTAAAGATTTGGATGACTTATAGTAGGGTGATCATGTAGATATGAGGGAATATTCACATGATAATAATGGATCAAATATATTTTAATAGTTATCCATACATACTCCAAATTTAACTGGGCATTACGTGTTAAAACAAAATGGGGGAAAATTTTAAGGATGTATCTGAGCATTTGTTGCTGACAGGGACGAATCAGTGCCTGGGAAACCTTCAAACCGATCACAGTGGAGAGTTTTACAATAGGTATTTCTAAACCATGATGCAGCTGTATGGAATACATCACTACTTACCATTCATTCACCTGAAGGCGAGTATCATGGAACGTCTGATCTGAACAATAAAATATGAAATGTGGATGCACTTTTATCTGTGCATCTCAAACAAATAGACAGATATCTTCCCAGAAATAGTTGCACAGTATGATTAAACCAAACATAGCACAATAAAAATGAGACTAGTCGATGGTCATGATGCCGGCCGCGGTGGTCTAGCGGTTCTGGCGCTACAGTCCGGAACCGCGGGACTGCTACGGTCGCAGGTTCGAATCCTGCCTTGGGCATGGGTGTGTGTGACGTCCTTAGATTAGTTAGGTTTAAGTAGTTCTAAGTTCTAGGGGATTTATGACCTAAGATGTTGAGTCCCATAGTGCTCAGAGCCATTTGAAACTTTTGATGATCATGATAATGGACTCATGAATACAGCGTACTATGCTGGATCCGCATAAACAGACATTTAATGCAGGTGATCTGGTATGCATCTTAAAACAGAAGATACTGTTTGAGAAGTCGTAGCTCGCAAAAAAGGGAAGCAGTGGTTGGGAAGGGAGTGAGACAGGGTTGTAGCCTCTCCCCGATGTTATTCAATCTGTATATTGAGCAAGCAGTAAAGGAAACAAAAGAAAAATTCAGAGTAGGTATTAAAATCCATGGAGAAGAAATTAAAACTTTGAGGTTCACCGATGACGTTGTAATTCTATCAGAGACAGCAAAGGACTTGGAAGAGCAGTTGAACGGAATGGACAGTGTCTTGAAAGGAGGATATAAGATGAACATCAACAAAAGCAAAACGAGGATAATGGAATGTAGTCGAATTAAGTCGGGTGATGCTGACGGAATTAGATTAGGAAATGAGCCACTTAAAGTAGTAAAGGAGTTTTGCTATTTGGGGAGCAAAATAACTGATGATGGTCGAAGTAGAGAAGATATAAAATGTTGACTGGCAATGGCAAGGAAAGCATTTCTGAAGAAGAAGATGAATTTGTTAACATCGAGTATAGATTTAAGTGTCAGGAAGTCGTTTCTGAAAGTATTTGTACGGAGTGTAGCCATGTATGGAAGTGAAACATGGACGATAAATAGTTTGGACAAGAAGAGAATAGAAGCTTTCAAAATGTGGTGCTACAGAAGAATGCTGAAGATTAGATGGGTAGATCACATAACTAATGATGAAGTATTGAATAGAATTGGGGAGAAGAGGAGTATGTGGCACAACTTGACAAAAAGAAGGGACCGCTTAGTAGGACATGTTCTGAGGCATCAAGGGATCACAAATTTAGCATTGGAGGGCAGCGTGGAGGGTAAAAATCGTAGAGGGAGACCAAGAGATGAATACACTAAGCAGATTCAGAAGGATGTGGGTTGCAGTAAGTACTGGGAGATAAAGAAGCTTGCACAGGATAGGGTAGCATGGAGAGCTGCATCAAACCATTCTCAGGACTGAAGACCACAACAACAACAAGAGCTCGCAAATTGGCCGAATGAGATATTCAGTTTCCAAAGTGCGGAGAACAAATCTAAAAACTTACATCTTAAATGATAACAATGGCGCTGAAATTTCAGGATGCTTTTACACCGAGGAAATGCAGAAGAGCTCACAATCACACGTGTTTCTTATAGAGCGGGTCATAAGATGTGGAGGGAATAGAGCACTAGTTAAATGGATCTGTTTGATGAGGATGAAGTATGTTTGGAACACGATATCACATAAGCAAAACATTAAGATCTCCCAGAACATCATGCTGCAAATCGAATTTTAGCTGACAAAACCAAGGAAATACGTGCGAGAAAGGATACTGGTATTGCTGCATTTGTAGTTGACAAAACTGTGCGTGGTAAAATTAAATTGTGCATAGGTCTGATACACTTAAAGCGATATATATATATATATATATATATATATATATATATATATATATATATATATATATATATATATATAATACGTGGAAATCAAGAGAATGTGGAATTGTAAATTTAGATGTTGCTGGGGGACCAGGAAACCAGTAGGTAGCGTATGTTAAGAAAAATACGAATAACGTTTACTATTTCGACTCATTTGGAGATTTGCAAGCGCCAGAAGATTTACAACGATACTTTACTGACAGAAGACGTGTGTTCTACAGTTTTCATCGCTACCAAGACTTTAAAACCTACTTGTGAGAGCATCTGTGTTTCACGTTCCTGCTAACGTCTACGGAGAAGGGTGTATATAAAGAGGTGCATTAAGCAACCACCTATCGGTTGAGGTTCAGATGCGGTGTTGTACACTCTGACTTTGAAAGAACGATCGTCAGTATTACGCGTGAATTACTTTCCACTGACTGATTTAAGCAATGGGGAGTGAAGCATTGCGCTGACTGGACTGGAGACTTACAACAGCATTCCGAATATCACAGAGGCTAAAAATAAATCTCCTCTGGAAACGAATGGTTGAAAAGAAATTGCGGAAATAGACACTGGTGCGTAAGATAATAACTACTTAAACGAAATTTTCAATACACTTAAATCTAAAATAAAGACAAATGGGTTTCACAAAAGGACAGGTTTTGAAGAAGGACTCTAATAAATTCTATAGATTCGACTTCTCAGTGGATATCCTCCCAGTCAGTACAAACAGTATAGAGTGTAACATTGCAACAAACTCTTATCTCAAAAACAGATTGATTCACACAATTTACTGACACTTCTCACCAATGGGAACAGGGTATAAGATCGCTGAGGCCCCTAAAAACGCTATTTACCACACAATAACAGTTCAGGCTTTGGTTTATCTGAAGCTGCGTATTGTGGATCAGGATAACCAAATTGTCGATTTTCGTGCCGTGGAAATTTTTGTATGGCTACAGCTAAAGCAGAAACAGCAGTGACCTTGAACGTTCAGAGATCCAGAAGAGGTGGCAGCTTTCAACCAGCCGGGACGTGTTGGAGACAGAATCGACAGCTTTTAACTGTCCGTTCGGAAGCGTTGGTTGAACAGAAATTCTGATGGACAGTGCACACTTAAAATCTAGTCAGTCATGGACAGCTAACGGCAGGTGAAACTTAAAAACTATTATATTTTCATGACGCATCCATTGATCGTGACCGGGCCAAATTCTCACGAAATAAGCGTCAAACGAAAAAACTACAAAGAACGAAACTTGTCTAGCTTGAAGGGGGAAAGCAGATAGCGCTATGGTTGGCCCACTAGATGGTGCTGTCATAGGTCAAACGTATATCAACTGCTTTTTTTTAATACGAACCTTCATTTTTTATTACATATTCGTGTAGTACGTAAAGAAATGTGAATGTTTTAATTGGACCACTTTTTTTGCTATGTGATAGATGGCGCTGTAATAGTCACAAACATATGGCTCACAATTTTAGACGAACAGTTGGTAACTGGTAGGTTTTTTAAATTAAAATACAGAATGTAGGTACGTTTGAACATTTTATTTCGATTGTTCCAATGTGATACATGTACCTTTGTGTACTTACCATTTCTGAGAACACTTGCTGCTACAGCCTGATTACCTGTAAATACCACATTAATGCAATAAATGCTCAAAATGATGTCCGTCAACCTCATTGCATTTGGCAATACATGTAACGACATTCCTCTCAATACCGAGTAGTTAGCCTTCCGTAATGTTCGCACATGCATCGACAATGCGCTGACGCATGTTGTCAGGCGTTGTCGGTGGATCACGATAGCATAGATTCAACTTTCCCCACAAAAAGAAATCCAGTGGACGTGTGGGCCATGGTATTGGTGCTTCGACGACCAATCCACCTGTCATGAAATATGCTATTCAATACTGCTTCAACCGCACGTGAGCTATGTGCTGGACATCCATCATGTTGGAAGTACATCACCATTTTGTCAAGCAGTGAAACATCTTGTAGTAACATCGGTAGAAAATTACTTAGGAAATCAGCATACATTGCACCATTTAGATTGCCATCGATAAAATGGGGGACAGTTATACTTTCTCCCATAATGCTGCCCCATACATTAACCCACCAAGGTCGCTGATGTTCCACCTGTTGCAGCCATCGTGGATTTTCCGTTGCCCAATAGTGCATATTATGCAGGTTTTGTTACCGCTGTCGGTGAATGACGCTACGTCGCCAAACAGAACGCGTGCAAAAATCTGTCATCGTCCCGTAATTTTCTTGTGCCCAGTGGCAGAACTGTACACGATGTTCAGAGTCGTCGCCATGCAATTCCTGGTGCATAGAAATATGGTACGGGTGCAATCGATGTTGATGTTGCATTCTCAACACAACGTTTTTGAGATTCCCGATTCTCGCGCAATTTGTCTGCTTTGTATGTGCGGATTAGCCACGACAACAGCTACAACACCTACTTGGGCATCACCATTTGTTGCAGGTCGTGGTTGACGTTTCACATGCGGCTGAACACTTCCTGTTATCCTTAAATAACCTAACTATCTGACGAATGGTCCGGACACTTGGATGATGTCGTCCAGGATACCCAGCAGCATACATAGCACATGCCCGTTGGGCATTTTGATCACAACAGCCATACATCAACACGATATCGACCTTTTCTGCAATTGGTAAACGGTCCATTTTAACACGAGTAATGTATCACGAAGCAAATACCGTCTGCACTGGTGGAATGTTACGTGATACCACGTACTTATTCGTTTGTGGGAGGAAGGATAATTGGCTCCCACTTTATCGATGGCAATCTAAATGGTGCAATGTATGCTGATTTCCTATGTAATGTTCTACCGATGTTGCTACAATATGTTTCACTGCATGACAAAATGGCGATGTACTTCCAACATGATGGATGTCCGGTACATAGCTTGCATGTGGTTTAAGTGGTATTGAGTAACATATTTCATGATAGGTGGATTGGTTGTCGAAACAACATACCATGCCCCACATGTTCACCGGATCTGACATCCCCCGATTTCTTTCTGTGGGGAATGTAGAAGGATATTTGCTATCGTGATCTACCGACAATGCCTGACAATATGGCAATCTATATGGTGCAATGTATACTGATTTCTTACGTAATGTTGGACCGATATTACTACAAGATGTTTTACTGCTTGACAGAATGGCGATATACTTCCAACATGATGGATGTCCGGCACATAGCTCGAGTGCGGACTAAGCGGTATTGAATGGCATATTTCAGGACAGGTGGATTGGTAGTCGAAGCACCATACCATGGCCTACACGTTCACCGGATCTGACATCCCCGGATATCTTCTGTGGGGAAAGTTGAAGGATATTTGCTATTGTCATCCACCGACAACGCCTGACATCCCCGGATATCTTCTGTGGGGAAAGTTGAAGGATATTTGCTATTGTCATCCACCGACAACGCCTGACAACATGCGACAGCGCATTGTCAATGCAAGTGCGAAAATTGCGGAAGGCTGACTACTCCTTGTTGAGAGGAATGTCGTTACACATCTTGCCAAGAGGAATGTCGTTACACATATTGCCAAATGCATTAAGGTTGACGGACATCATTTTGAGCATTTATTGCATTAATGTGGTATTTACAGGTAATCACGCTGTAACAGCATGTGTTCTCAGAAATGATAAGCTCACAAAGGTACATGTATCACATTGGAACAACCGAAATAAAATGTTCAAACGTACCTACATTCTGTATTTTAATTTAAAAAACCTACCTGTTACCAACTGTTCGTCTAAAATTGTGAGCCATATGTTTGTGACTATTACAGCGACATCTTTCACAAAGCGAAAAAAGTGGTCCAACTAAAACATTCATATTTCTTTATGTACTACAGGAATATCTAATAAAAACGCAGTTGATATGCGTTTGACCTATGGCAGCGCCATCTAGCGAGCCAACTATAGCGCTTTCCGGTTTCCCCCTTCAAGCTAGACAAGTTTCGTTCTTTGTAGTTTTTTCGTTTGACGCTTATTTCGTGAGATACTTGGTCCAGTCATGGTCAATGGACCACCCTGTATATATATACGGTGTGTATGAATAAGTAAATGCAAACATACTTTTTGTTTGGTTTGTTTAGGCTTTTGTTTCCATCTTTGAAAACTATTTTTCACTTTTCTTCCACATATGGTATGCATATACGAGGTTCGTTGGAAAAATCCATGCAAAGTCCAAGAGATGGCACCATTAGCGCATATCGATGTCATTTTTAGTTAGTAGCACCTTTGGAAAGAAGGCTCACCAAGTTTCAGCCATATTGGTCTATTTCTTTGTGTTTGGCATTCGTGTGAATCTTGAAAGTCGAGTGATTCTCAAAAACTGGACGAAAAGAATTTCGTGTGGTGATTAAACATTGTGAAAGGCAAAACGCCTCAGGAGACTAAAGAGACGCTTGATAAACATTACGGTGACTCTGCACGTTCGATTAGAACAGTTTATAAGTGGTTTCAAAATTTTCGGAGTGGCCATATAGGCACAAGTGATGCTGAACGTTCTGGACGCCCTGTGGAGGTTACAACTCCAGAAATCATTGATAAAATCCGTGATATGGTGATGGATGACAGAAGACTTAATGTGCGTGAGATTGCTAGTGCTGTAGGAATCACGATTGAACAGGTTCATAATATTTTGCATAAACATTTCTACATGAGAAAGCTATCCGCAAGATGGGTTCAGCAGTTGCTCACGCTTGACCAATAACGGAATCGTGTGAAGTGTTGCAAGGAGGTTTGCAGCTGTTCAGGAAGAATCCACAGGACTTTAAGCATCGTTTCGTCACTTTGGATGAAACTTGGATACATTACTATATTCCTGAGACCAAATAACAATCTATACAATGGGTTACCAAGGGAGAATCTGCACCAAAAAAGGCAAAGACCATTCCTTCGGCCAGAAAGGTTATGGTGACTGTCTTTTGGGATTCGAAAGGGATAATCGTCATCGACTATCTGGAAAACGGTAAAACTATTGCAGGTGCATATTATTCATCGTTATTGGACCGTTTGAAAACTGAGCTCCAAGAAAAACGCAACGCGATTGGACCGCAAAAAGTCCTTTTGCATCACAACAATGTACCAGCACACACCTCGGCAGTTGTGGTCGCAAACAGGATTCCAACTCGTTTCACATCTCCCCTATTCTCTAAACTTGGCTCCCTCAGACTACTGCTTGTTCCTCAATTTGAAGAAATGGCCTGCGGAACAAAGATTTTATTCAAGTGAGGAGGTGATTGCAGCAACTAATAGCTACTTTGTGGACTTGGACAATTCCTATTATTCGGAAGAGGTCAATAAATTAGAACAGCATTGGATGAAGTGTATAAGTCTAAAAGGAGACTATGTCGAAAAATAAAAAAGGTTTACGTCAAACACGTAAGTAGTTTTTATTTTTGCACGGACTTTTCAAACGACTCTCGTATATTTACATATAAATATATATATTTTTCTTGTTTTACACTTTTTTTACACACATGGTGTGCATATATACTCATGTACATAGTACACATAAATAAATAAATATTTACATCACACACACACACACAAACACATAGTTACATTCACTATGAAAAAATGGTCAAAGTACTCTGCAGACACAAACAATCTCTCTCTCACTCATTCTCTCCCTCTCACACAATCAGAATCCCCATTCTTTCTGTCATTACAACAACATTGTTTGACCACTGCTTGAATACTGTTCACCGGTGTGGTATCCGTACCAGATAGGGTTGATGGAAGAGATAGAAAAGATCCAACCATCTGCCACAAACTGTCAGATGGCTTTCAGAGTATGGCGTAGACGTAGATGTAGATGAATAGTGTGAGTAAGGGAGAGTTTCAATCCTGTCATCACAAATGACCCTTTTATCGTCATGAAGCGACAGGTGATTTTAGACTGCAGTAAAGTGTACACTTTTTATCCTCTCAATCGAATTCTAACTAGCCATACTATAAGCAGCAGCTATGGTGCAGCACTGCAAACACCACTGTACAAGCACCGCAAATAGTCTTCAATAGAGAGGGCTCTTGACGCCATACAATGTACACCCTTAGCCTGCCTCTGGGCAGTGTGTGATACACACCAGTGTGTGATACACACACATTTTTGATTGCAGTCACACAAACTCCACAACTGGCAATTCATCTGCCTCGTCTTTCACAAGGCTGATAACCTTCTTGTTCTGTAGAATAATTCCATAAGGATTATTGGCCATGTATGAGGAAGTGTCGAATTCATTACTGGGTATCTCATTACTTCATATCGATTGGAGTTCTTCACCCAATAGATGAAGCTGTATGTATCCATATGAAGTAGTAGAAGTAATATGAGTTTTCGTAAACTCACAATGAAAGCGGTACATATGGAGTTGGGATAGGTCTACTAGGCACATCCTCACATAAACAGGCTTCGAAACTCTATTACAGTGTTTGCCATATCCATAACAACAAAGTTCTTATTTATTGAATATGGTGAATTGCTTAAAATTTGATCTGTCAATGCATTTTCTTTTTCCATAGCGCCCATCACACTCAGTTATAATCAACATTTCACTTATTTCCCTCAAATTCTCCATTCTTAGTGCAGAAATTGAATTATTCATTAATTTATGAAAATCTTTCTCATAGTCACACATCACAGAAGCTCTCTTTCTCATATTCAAGTCAATATGTTCTTTTAAACTGGGAGACTGCTTGAAGGAGATAGCACGGATGATTCTAACCAACTCCATCCCTAAGCTCAGACACTGCTAGAGATTACAATAATGACTAATGGTTTTCCGCTTATTCCCCAGCGTTGTCATCAGTTTTGGGGTTGAGCCTCCTCGTTGAACTAATTGTTCTGGGCACAGCTGCAAATCTGCGTGTCCTTCATGCAAACTTATAGGGTACTTGAGTTCTGTCTCCACCACATACCCCTCATCAGAACCAGCCTCCAAGCCCTCCATGATTTTTCCACCTAAACTACTGCGTTCATCTTCGGGCAACCATCGAAACTCCCCAAATGGTAGTGATCATTGCATGGCATGCCTTTATAAGTAATTTACATCCAAGATTCAAGTACATGATGTAGCCCGCCCAGTTAGCCACGCGGTCTAATGCAATGCTTTCTGGGTGGGAAGGCATGTCGGTCCCCGGCACGAATTCGCCCGGTGGATTAGTGTCAAGGTCTGGTGTGCCGGACAGTCTGTGGATGGTTTTTAAAGCGGTTTTCCATCTGCCTTGGCGAATGCTGGCTGGTTCCCCTTATTCTGCCTCAGTGACACAATGTCAGCAATTGTTGCATGAACACTTTCTCCACATATGTGTACACCATAATTACTCTACCACGCTAACATTGGGGTTACACTCATCTGGTGTGAGACATTCCCTGGAGAGTCCACTGGGGGTCAAACTCCGCAGTAACCCTGGGTTCAGTGTGGGGCGGTGGTGGGGTGAGTGGGCTGCTGTAGCCTGTTTTGGGGTTGTGAACCAATGAGGGCTACAGTGGGGACGAAGCCTCTCCATCGTTTATAGGTCCCCAGTTTCACACAATACAATACATGATGTAACTCGAATCAAGCGATGAGTTGAACCTGTCACCGATCCATGACTTATTTGGCTTGGCATGCCTATGGACACATTGGAAAAGTCCCCCACGGATCTCTCACTCAAAGAAGAGAATGCTGACAGCATCAGTCAATAATTCGATGCTGCACTTCATTGTCTTGAACATTGTGTTCCAAGACAACCAAGGCGCTGTGTAATAAGAGGCAGGATGCTGAGAATATAAAGTCACGCATAGACTCTGGAATTTCTCCAAAATGTCCACAAGCAGGCACACGTCTGTGTCCATGTAAAGCAGTGCATAGTCTCCTAAAGTGGACATGTTGAATTTCTGCCAGACATTCATGGCATACTCATACTCTCCATTCGTTATGACATCACCTGTAAGGCTGCTGGAGAATGCAGTTACGTTGGGTAGCCTGTTTCTAAAGAGTTTTGCCATAGTATCCAGATACTCAAGGTGGAAGCAGTATATAGTGGGTCTATACAAGGGCGATTTACTTGAGGGCAATGTTATAGAAATGGAAGAGGATGTAGATGAAGATGAAATGGGAGATATGATACTGCGTGAAGAGTTTGATAGAGCACTGAAAGACCTAAGTCGAAACAAGGCCCCGGGAGTAAACATTCTGTTAGAACTACTGACAGCCTTGGGAGAGCCAGTTCTGACAAACCTCTACCATCTGGTGAGCAAGATGTATGAGACAGGCGAAATACCCTCAGACTTCAAGAAGAATATAATAATTCCAATCCCAAAGAAAGCGGGCGTTGACAGATGTGAAAACTACCGAACAATCAGTTTAATAAGTCACGGCTGCGAAATACTAACGCGAATTCGTTACAGACGAATGGAAAAACTGGAAGAAGCTGACCTTGGGGAAGATCAGTTTGGATTCCGTAGAAATATGGGAACACATGAGGCAATACTGACTCTACAACTTATTTTAGAAGCTAGATTAAGAAAAGGCAAACCTACGTTTCTAGCATTTGAAGACTTAGAGAAAGCTTTTGACAATGTTGGCTGGAATACTCTCTTTCAAATTCTGACGGTGGCTGGGATAAAACACAGAGAGCGAAAGGCTATTTACAATTTGTGCAGAAAGCAGATGGCAGTTATAAGGGTCGAGGGACATGAAAGGGAAGCAGTGGTTGGGAAGGGAGTGAGACAGGGTTGTAGCCTCTCCCCAATGTTGTTCAGTACATATATTGAGCAAGCAGTAAAGGAAACAAAAGAAAAATTCCATGGAGAAAAAATAAAAACTTTAAGGTTCGCCGATGACATTGTAATTTTGTCGGAGACAGTAAAGGACTTGGAAGAGCAGTTGAACGGAATGGACAGTGTCTTGAAAGGAGGATATAAGATGAACATCAACAGAAGCAAAACGAGGATAATGGAATGTAGTCAAATTAAATCAGGTGATGCTGAGGGAATTAAATTAGGAAATGAGACACTTAAAGTAGTAAAGGAGTTTTCCTATTTGGGGAGCAAAATAACTGATGATGGTCGAAGTAGAGAGGATATAAAATGTAGACTGGCAATGGCAAGGAAAGCGTTTCTGAAGAAGAGAAATTTGTTAACATCGAGCATAGATTTAAGTGTCAGGAAGTCGTTTCTGAAAGTTTTTGTATGGAGTGTGGCCTTGTATGGAAGGAAACATGGACGATAAATAGTTTGGACAAGAAGAGAATAGAAGCTTTCGAAATGTGGTGCTACAAAAGAATGGAGGTACTGAATAGGATTGGGGAGAAGAGGAGTTTGTGGCACAACTTGACTAGAAGAAGGGATCAGTTGGTAGGACATGTTCTGAGGCATCAAGGGATCACCAACTTAGTATTGGAGGGCAGCGTGGAGGGTAAAAATCGTAGAGGGAGACCAAGAGATGAATACACTAAACAGATTGAGAAGGATGTAGGCTGCATTAGGTACTGGGAGATGAAGAAACTTGCACAGGATAGAGTATCATGGAGAGCTCCATCAAACCAGTCTCAGGACTGAAGACCACAACAACAACAACATCCAGATACTCATATGGGAATACACCCTTCCTAGTCACAATTTGAAATTATTCATCATCAGGAAATGCAGCTCGAGCGGTATGCATATCCTCACGAGGTAGAGTTTCAACAGGTTTCTGGAGTGGTGCCTGCATAAAACTTAGTGTGTGAAGGAAACGGAGCGTAATTCTCGGCACCATTCGTTTGGAGAATGAAATATATTTCTCAATGCTCTCAGGCAGGACACTGACGTGATTTTTCTCGCAGGTGAAATCAGCTAATTGCTCAACAAGGAAGTGAGCGTCAAATCCTCTAAACTTCGTGTGCTTCAGATTGGATCCCTAATACGAGTGCGTTACCATGTCGTATCGTTATAGTTTTTGATAACTGCTATTTCGGCGTTGGGGTCCTAGTAGTTATTACCCCAGGATAGCTGGGAAGTTTATTGTGTGCTTAGTCCTTTCGTGCCGGGCCCCTGGCCATGTCAGGCGGACCCGTGTCCACTATGGAGCAGCCTTCGCGACCCTCCGACTCTTGCACCGCCGCCATTCGGGGAGAACAGCGTCGGAAACGCCGCTCGTCCCGCCTCCCGTCGCGCATAATGCTCCGCCCACCTCGCAACGGGCGAAGAATCGCTTGAATCGCGCCAACCGCCACAAATCGCCGGTGGACACCACCGGCACTGAAACCGATCATCATGAAGACACTCCACCGTCGCGTGTCAGGGTCCGTTCATCCGCGTCGTCGTTGTCGTCCGACGATTCACCTGACCGCCTAGTAATTGATCTTTCTCGTAATGAGGCGGCGAACACATCGGCTCTGTCTGACCACCACCCGGCTGTATCTGCACCTCTTTCTACGCCGTCCCGCCACCGTGGCGAGTCTTCTGGACACCCTGACCCAGTCGGAAAGTCCTCTGGCCGTCGCTCCAGACGCCCCTCCGCCCATGCGGGCTGTGGTGGCAGCGGATCGTGTTCCAATACCCCCCTGCCGGGGGACGCCGAACCGGATGATCCTGTGGATGAGGAAATGGCTCATGCTCCCGACCCTCCTTCTCAAGAGATCCCGTCAAGCCCTCTGAAGAAAGAGAAGATACCCCCATCGTGGTATATAATGTCACTAATTATACGAAACTGAACACTGAGCTCCAGCGACTCATTGTCGGCCAATTGAGAGCTGTTTACCAAAAAGATCATGTGAAATACCTGCTTGACAGTAGGGACGACTGTCTTACCATTCTCGATTTCGTAAAATCAAAGGCGATGCCTTACTTTACCCACCAGACGTCGGGTAATCGCCGCACCAAAATCGTCATCAAGGACTTGCCCCCAGAGGTTACGGCAGAGGAGGTCAAGGGGGAACTGCTTCAACTCGATTTCGAAGATCCTTTCGTCCACCAGTACAGCAAGAGGAATCCTGAGAGCAGGGCATTGATCCCCTGCCCTACCCACAAATTCTCCCTTTCCCGGAAGGAGGACATAGAGGGGATTTACCAAATCCAGTATCTTCTGTACACGAAAGTCCGGACTGAGTCGTACGAGGGCCACAACGAGCCAGCCATCTGTCGCAAATGCCAACGTTTACGACATACTGGGAATTACTGCTCCCTGCCGTTGCAGTGTGTTAAGTGTGCTGGCCCACATTTAGTGGAGAACTGCACACTCCCTGCTTTGGAGAAACCTACCTGTGCCAGATGTTTGGGAACGACGCATGATCCCCACCACATGGCATCATGGAGGGGGTGCCCTGTTTACCAGAAGGCACTGAAGTCTTCTCGTCTGCCCAAAAAGAAACCAAGAACAAATCGACCTCCCCCACCATTATGGGACATGACCAACTACCCTGTTTTGTGGGGTCAGCCTGGTGCACTGTCCTCAGTACCCACTCTGGTACCAGCCACTCAGGCACCAGATGGTTCGGTGGCTCCTGTGCCCCTTCCTGCCCAGACTCCCACGACATCCTTTGCTGCTGCAGCCCGGTCTCCTCCTCATTGTCTGTCTTCCGTGACAGCTCCCACTGCTCACCAACTACAGGAGCCAGCTGCAGCTCCCTCCAGTCCATCTGTGGCTCTATCTCAGCCCTCTGCCCCTACCCCCACTCTGACTACTACTACACATGCACCTTCGCGCCGTAGGGGCAAGCAGACCACCCGGGACCCTCCTCCAGTGGTGGAGACTGATGCGTCCTTTCGGGCAGACATGCGCAAAATCCTCCAGGTCATCTTCTTTTTCACGAAACCCCACATCCGGGCTGTTATTCGTGACACTCGACAAAAAATCCGTCAGTCGGAGGACGGGCTCTCCAAGGTCATCGCCCTAGTGGAAGGGCTTAGTCAAATATTGTTGTAATGGCGAATGGACCTCCGCACCACCACCATCCCCCTTGGGATCTTGTCACTTGCATTTTTAATGCCAATGGCATAAAATGTATGAAGATGGAATTGAACACCTTCCTCCATGACTATCGTGTGGATGTTTTACTGGTCACAGAAACACACCTCAAACCGGCAGACGATTTCCGCCTTCGCAACATGGTGCGTTACCGCTCTGACCGCCTCGACCGCCATGGTGGTATTCCCCAACAAAGCTCTTGTCCATACCCAAGAGACTCTCCAGCCAATGGAACACATAGAGGCCACAGCGGTTACCATCTCCACATGCCTTGGTGCCATTACCTTTGCAGCAGCGTATTTGAGCCCAAACAAGCCACTGCTGGAAGCAGACCTCCGCACATTGTCATCCTTCGACAGGCTCATCATTGGGGCAGATCTCAATGCCAAGCACCCAGCTTGGCATTCTCGCGTGTCTAACCCCAAAGGCCGGCTCCTCCTTGACCTGGAGGATACTTTAGCACTATCAGTCTATGGCCCCCACGAACCTACCTATATCCCAGTCCGTACTAACTGCCAGCCAGACGTTCTGGATGTGGCCATCTTCAAAAACATCACCGCTCAGTTTTCACTGGAAGTTCTCCACGAACTGGGCTCTGACCATGAGCCAGTACTATTGCACCTCACCAATGCTGCCCTTTCATTTGATATTCGATCCACTGCGACCCTCACCAATTAGGACAAGTTTGCCAGGGTACTTAATAACACCACTCGACACGACCTCAATTTGACAACACTGGCCAATATAGTCCGTGCTGTGGATTACCTTACCGCCAAAATACAGAAAGCAGTGAAACTCTCCACCTCCATTGCACCTCGAAATTTAACACCCCTGGACGACTTGCCCCCTCTGTTACGAGAGCTGAAAGTGCAAAAGAACCGCTACCGCCGCAAGTGGAAGCAGTTTCGTGACCCTCAGGACAACCACCAAATGAGACACCTCCAACGCGAATTCAGCCACCGGCTCGCCAAATGGAGGTCTGAACAGTGGGAGGACAGAATGTCCACATTCCTACTCCACCAAAAATCTGACTGGGCTGTCATTCGCACCCTGCGGCGTTCTAAGCCAGCGACTGCCCATCCTATTTGCACAGCAGCGGGCTTGTCATATGACACCCTGCAAATTGTGGAAACGCTGGCAGATGCGTTCGAGGCCCAAAACCGCCCTCTGGTCCAGGACCTTTCTCCGGACGAACTACAGGAAGAACATGAAGTCCTGACAGCTGTTGCTGCTTTCCGCAACCGCCCACCCCAGTCTGCTCCCCTTCTTACGTCCATGGCAGAAATTCAGCGCATCCTTCGACGGAAACGTGGCCAGTAGGCCCCTGGATTGGACGGAATTTTAAATGAACATCTTTGCCACCTTTCCCGCACACAACTCATCTTGTTCACCAAGATTTTAAACTGTTGTCTCACATCTAGCCTTTTCACCCCTCAGTGGAAACAAGCCAAGCTGATTGCGATCCCCAAGAGGTTCAAGGACCCTACAGTCCCCACCAACAATAGGCCCATCAGCCTTCTAAACACTATGGCGAAGGTCCTTGAATCTGTGATCCATCACCGACTTTCCCAACCTCTTGCAGCAGCTGCGACGATCCGTCCTGAACAGTTTGGCTTCACTTCGCACCTCTCTGCCGAACTTCAGGTCCTACGGATCACTGAACACATCAGCAAAGGCTTCAACACTGCCAAGTCAACAGCTGCCGTTTTTCTGGACTTGCAAAACGCCTACGACAAGATCTGGCAAGACAACCTCGTACACAAGATGCTGACACAGACCCCTATACCGGATATTTATGTCAAGATCGTGGATGACTTCCTCCATGGTACGACTTTCCTAGTGGCTCAATGGGGAATGCAATCTGGCATTCGCCAATTGTCGGCAGGCACTCCGCAAGGATCGGTGCTACTCCCATCCTTTTTAATATCTATGTCAATGATATGCCGGTCATCCCCGAGTGCCACCTTGCACAATACGCTGACGACACAGCACTATACACCACTGGCCGAATTACTGACGCTGTCGTCGCCCGCCTCCAGCGACAGGTGGACGCCACTATCACCTGGTGCCGGACAAACAAAATAGCTCTCAATGCCGCCAAAACTACGGTAGTTTACTTCAGGAAACGACGCCCAGTCCTCCGCCACAATATCTCGATTGCAGGTGTGCAGGTGCTTTGGTCCCTGACAACCACCAATCTCGGGGTCCAGATGGACCACAAGTTGCTCTTCCACTGTCATGCGGAGTATGTCACCAACAAGGGGCAAAAGCTAACTGGGGCTATGTACCCGCTCTTTCGCAGTAGGGAACTTAACCTGCATACCGAGCTCCGCATTTACCGAACAGTTATCCTGCCTGCCCTCACGTATGGATCTGCTGCATGGGCTACGATTAGTGTCACCAGGATGCGGACATTGCAGCGCCTGCAGAACATGGTGCTCAGGTGGAGCCTGCACGCCCCGCCACTCACGAGAATTGTCACTCTCCACGAGGAAACGGATATCGTCGCCCTAAAGACGACCATACCCAACAACGCGCGGCGGCTCTATGAGAAAGTGGATGCTTTGCGGGACACTGTCCATGGGTTACGCCACGTTGGGACCACACTTCCACGCCGCTGGCATCGACATCCGGTTCCCCTAACCATCCTAGAGGAATCGGATTCCTACCAAGGCTAACGATAGGTCTGTAACGCCCACCACGGACGCATCCTTTGGCGGGACTAGCCCCCATTCTACGTCCAATATTTTCCAATCAGACCTGCCCACGTTAGGCTAAATTTTTCTCCCTGACTCATGTAGTACTGTCACCGTCAGAGGGTGGTACGGGACTACAAGTCCCACCGCCACACCTCCAAAGTGAATTGCAGTGACGCAGTCACTGCCCTGTTGATAAATTTACTGCCTCACCAACACAGTTAGACCGCATGATGCTGTATTGTAACATATCGCAAAAAAAACCGCTAAACTTATGGCAGAAAACGTGTATGTGCTTTGGTAGCTGGTACTTCCTATTGTACATATTGTGTGTTGTGCCACGTAACTTCCCAGTAAGATGACAGTGGTCCTGCCTAACGGCAGCCCACAAATATGACAATCGACTGCGTTATTGTACAACTCTTCATTTTACCTCAATTTGGCCACGGGAAAGTTGTCGCTGTAGAGCTTATCACCCTCCCATGAAAGTTTTTCGAGCTCAGTGAACAGCCAAATTTCAGGATTATCCCCTACATACGATTTGTAGTGCTTAAGACTTGAATCGTAGGATGATACAATTTGGTACACTGCCATATATGGTAATTGTCTTTCTGTAAACATGATATGTGAGGCTGTGGGGTAACCTTCACAGAGGGTCACCGGAGTGTGAAGGCATTCAAAGTCGGTGTAGATCACAAATGGGCATCGATTCTGATGATGAACATTTTTCAATTTCATACATTTGTTTACCTCAGTAGGCATAATACACAACTGCCCATTAAAATTGCTACACCAAGAAGAAATGCAGATGATAAACGGGTATTCATTGGACAAATATATTATACTAGAACTGACATGTGATTACATTTTCACGCAATTTGGCTGCATAGATCCTGAGAAATCAGTACCTAGAACAACCACCTCTGGCCGTAACAATGGCCTTCATACACCTGGGCATTGATTCAGAGCTTGGATGGCGTGTACAGGTACAGCTGCCCATGCAGCTTCAACACAATATCACAGTTCATCAAGAGTAATGACTGGCGTATTGTGACGAGCCAGTTGCTCGGCCGCCATTGACCAGACGTTTTCAGTTGGTGAGAGATCTGGAGAATGTGCTGGCCAGGGCAGCAGTCGAGCATTTTCTGTATCCAGAAAGGCCCCTACAGGACCTGCAACATGCGGTCGTGCATTATCCTTCTGAAATGTAGGGTTTCGCAGGGATCGAATGAAGGGTAGAGCCACGGATCGTAACAATCTGAAATGTAACGTCCACTGTTCAAAGTGCCGACAATGCGAACAAGAGGTGACCGAGACGTGTAACCAATGGCAAGCCATACCATCACGCCGGGTGATACGCCAGTATGGCGATGACGAATACACGCTTCCAATGTACGTTCACCGCGATGTCACCAAATACGGATGCGACCATCATGATGCTGTAAACAGAACCTGGATTCATCCGAAAAAATTACGTTTTGCCATTCGTTCATCCAGGTTCGTCGTTGAGTACACCATTCGAGGCGCTCCTGTCTGTGATGCAGCGTCAAAGGTAACCGCAGCCATGGTCTCCGAGCTAATAATCCATTCTACTGCAAACATCGTCGAACTCTTCTTGCAGATGGTTGTTGTCTTACAAACGTCCCCATCTGTTGACTCAGGGATCGAGACATGGCTGCACGATCCGTTGCAGCCATGCGGATAAGATGCCTGTCATCTCGACTGCTAGTGATACGAGGCCGTTGGGATCGAGCACGGCGTTCCGTATTACGCTCCTGAACCCACCGATTCCATATTCTGCTAACAGTCATTGGATCTCGACCAACGCGAGCAGCAATGTCGCGATACGATAAACCGCAATCGCGATAGGCTACAATCCGACCTTTATCAAAGTCGGAAACGTGATGGTACGCATTTCTCCTCCTTAAACGAGGCATCACAACGACGTTTCACCAGGCAACGCCGGCCAACTGCTGCTTGTGTATGAGAAATCGGTTGGAAACTTTCCTCATGTCAGCATGTTGTATGTGTCGCCACCAGCGCCAACCTTGTGTGAATGCTCTGAAAAGCTAATCATTCGCATATCGCAGCATCTTCTTCCTGTCGGTTAAATTTCGCGTCCGTAGCACGTCATCTTCGTGGTGTAGCAATTTTAATGGCCAGTGGTGTAACATGTACCAGGCCCTTGGAAGTGCAGTCTACTAGATGCATTGATAGTAACTTGTTTGAAGAAAAATAATTCAGACACCTTAAGTAACTATGGTTTACACCATGACTGGTTGACAATTGTGAGGGGGGAAACATGGCAAAAGCAAAATAAATAGTTACAAAATGTAGCAATAGATGGCGCTGTAAGCACCATAATTTAATAGTGGCCCACTACAAATGACAAATGAATCATGCCACAGTGCCTAAGATTACGTCTGACGTTAAAAAAAAACTTCACTACTCAGTGTGCATGGATGTACAGGTGTGATACTGTTAGTTACGTAAGCCCATCCACCACGGCAAAATCATATCACATCAGATTGGTAAAATCGGTTTTTAATTGTCCTTAGGCCCATAAACCCCCTAAAAAGCATCACTCACACCGATTTTTAATTGACCTGAGGCCAAACACCGCATACAAAGTATAAATCACATTGGTTTTTAAATGTACTGAGGCCAAAACCCGCATAAAAACCATCAATCAAAATCAAATCGGATTATTAATTTCCGTGTGACTAGCGCAAAACATGTTCAGTAAACTGTCCACAAGTTGAAAACGAGAAACAGCATGTTCCACAACTGATCAAAGTGTTTCAGGGTCAGGTTAAGAATGTGTTGCGCAATGCGTGTTTTCAATGCGGCTAAGTTTGCTATTGGATCGCTGAACACATTATCTTTCGGGTATCCCTACAGCCAGAAGTCACATGGATTAAGATCAGGAGATCGGGATGGCCAGACTGTAAGGATATGGAGGCTGATACACTCCTGGAAATGGAAAAAAGAACACATTGACACCGGTGTGTCAGATCCACCATACTGGCTCCGGACACTGCGAGAGGGCTGTACAAGCAATGATCACAAGCACGTCACAGCGGACACACCAGGAACCGCAGTGTTGGCCGTCGAATGGCGCTAGCTGCGCAGCATTTGTGCACCGCCGCCGTCAGTGTCAGCCAGTTTGCCGTGGCATACGGAGCTCCATCGCAGTCTTTAACACTGGTAGCATGCCGCGACAGCGTGGACGTGAACCGTATGTGCAGTTGACGGACTTTGAGCGAGGGCGTATAGTGGGCATGCGGGAGGCCGGGTGGACGGACCGCCGAATTGCTCAACATGTGGGGCGTGAGGTCTCCACAGTACATCGATGTTGTCGCCAGTGGTCGGCGGAAGGTGCACGTGCCCGTCGACCTGGGACCGGACCGCAGCGACGCACGGATGCACGCCAAGACCGAAGGATCCTACGCAGTGCCGTAGGGGACCGCACCGCCACTTCCCAGCAAATTAGGGACACTGTTGCTCCTGGGGTATCGGCGAGGACCATTCGCAACCGTCTCCATGAAGCTGGGCTACGGTCCCGCACACCGTTAGGCCGTCTTCCGCTCACGCCCCAACATCGTGCAGCCCGCCTCCAGTGGTGTCGCGACAGGCGTGAATGGAGGGACGAATGGAGACGTGTCGTCTTCAGCGATGAGAGTCGCTTCTGCCTTGGTGCCAATGATGGTCGTATGCGTGTTTGGCGCCGTGCAGGTGAGCGCCACAATCAGGACTGCATACGACCGAGGCACACAGGGCCAACACCCGGCGTCATGGTGTGGGGAGCGATCTCCTACACTGGCCGTACACCACTGGTGATCGTCGAGGGGACACTGAATAGTGCACGGTACATCCAAACCGTCATCGAACCCATCGTTCTACCATTCCTAGACCGGCAAGGGAACTTGCTGTTCCAACAGGACAATGCACGTCCGCATGTATCCCGTGCCACCCAACGTGCTCTAGAAGGTGAAAGTCAACTACCCTGGCCAGCAAGATCTCCGGATCTGTCCCCCATTGAGCATGTTTGGGACTGGATGAAGCGTCGTCTCACGCGGTCTGCACGTCCAGCACGAACACTGGTCCAACTGAGGCGCCAGGTGGAAATGGCATGGCAAGCCGTTCCACAGGACTACATCCAGCATCTCTACGATCGTCTCCATGGGAGAATAGCAGCCTGCATTGCTGCGAAAGGTGGATATACACTGTACTAGTGCCGACATTGTGCATGCTCTGTTGCCTGTGTCTATGTGCCTGTGGTTCTGTCAGTGTGATCATGTGATGTATATGACCCCAGGAATGTGTCAATAAAGTTTCCCCTTCCTGGGACAATGAATTCACGGTGTTCTTATTTCAATTTCCAGGAGTGTAGTTCTAGCATTTCTGATATGGCGCTTCAGCAGCTCCTTAACTGGATTTGCAATGTGCGGATGTGTGCTGTCTTGCATAATATTGATCCCATCCACACCCAAGCTGTTGGAGATCTGGAATGACGCGGTTGTGCTAAAGACACTCATAGTGCTTACCAGTGATGGTACAGGTAACAGGACCGGAAGTTCCTGTCTCTTCAAAAAAATATGGTCCTATGATAAATGATGCCATAAACCCGCACCACATAGTTACCTTTCCACGATGAAGTGATACTGGTTGATTTACGTGTGGATTTTTCGTTGCCGATATTCGACAGTTCTGTATATTGACATATATCCTGTCAGATGGAAGTGAGCCTCGTCTGTCCACGAAATCTTCCACAAGCAATCATTGTCCACTTCCATGCGGGCAAGAAATTCTAAAGCAAAGGTCAACAGGAAGCAACTCGTGCACCTCGGTAATTTTGTATGGATAGCAAAGAAGGATGTTTCGTACGATTTTAGGCACCGTGCTCATGGGTATGTCCAGTGCTCGGCAATTCTCCATGCACTACACTTTTGCACACCACCAATCGTCTCCTCGTGCATTCTTGTGGCCACTGCTTCCACTGACATCGAATCAATTCGTTTCCTCCCTCTACCAGGTTGCACACCAAAAGAATCCGTCTTTTCAAATTTCCGAATCATTTTCTCCAGATCCTCGGCAGTCATCGGACTATCGCCTTTTTTCGAAGCCTTCACTATCCAGAGCTTCTGCAGAGCGAAGTGTGCACAGTCATCATTCTTGTAATACATTTTTACAGAGAGCGATCCGCCATTGAGACAGTCATGGCGAACGAAAGGAGGAAAAGCCGTGTACCTGGCATGTTTGTACTAACTTCAATAGGTCGTGCGCATGGCAGCGTTTTCATTTACGTATTCTGACACATACAGTGCCATCTATTGATCAATTCTCACACTATTATTTTCTTCTGTCTTACGTTTTCCCCCTTCTCCGATAGTATTCCGCTGCAATTTGAAGTCATTCTGACCGGTGGTGTTATTTCTATAGCGTTTTGAAAGTTTAATTATAATCACCCTGTATTTTCTTGTCATCAGGCGTTGTATCAGCGTGTTACATGTAATGAAGGAAGTTTTTGCATTACATGTGGTTGGTTGGTTGGTTGTTTGGGGGAAGAGACCAAACTGCAAGGTAATCGGTCTCATGGGATTAGGGAAGGATGGGGAAGGAAGTCGGCCGTGCCCTTTCAAAGGAACCTTCCCGGCAATTGCCTGGAGTGATTTAGGGAAATCACGGAAAACCTAAATGAGGATGGCCGGACGCGGGATTGAACCGTCGTCCTCCCGAATGCGAGTCCAGTGCATTAATCACTGCGCCACCTCGCTCGGTATTTCATGTGCATACAATTTGTTCGGGTCTCGCGTCGCCGCTTGTAACATATCCTCCCTTATTGGCAGAATAAAAAGTGAAAGGAATTTTTAAATGTAAAAATCATGCAATACATTAAGTAAGGCTTGCCTCCAGAAGGACACGTCACACATGCAGTGGCACAGTGCAGCTACTACTTTAACACACATCACATTGGATTTAATTATCGTATTATATTTAATCGCCTCTTTACCCTCGGTATGACAATGCTCTTTACCTATGGTTCTCGGTGTCTCAGGCCTTGGTGGCTGCTGTACATCGTCATTGTTTTGAAACATCTGGATCACGAAACTGCTGTAATGATTTCTACATAAAAGGTGGTAATGACTATCGAATCGGACTCGTTAGAATAGGACGTACAAGTTCGACTTTGTATGTACATAATACTCAGCTGGTATAAGTGGCCGAGCAGTTCTAGGCGCTACAGTCTGGAACCGCGCGACCGCTACTGTCGCAAGTTCGATTCCTGTCTCGGGCATGGACGCGTCTGATGTCCTTAGGTTAGTTAGGTATAAGTAGTTCTAAGTTCTAGGGGACTTACGACCTCACAAGTTAAGTCCCATATTGCTCAGAGCCATTTGAACCATAATACTCAAGCGGCACTACGCGATAAATTGTCAGTCGTTCTTTTCTCAAACAATGAGTGCACAGTTCTGATATATTCTTGTGAAACATGATGCTCATACAAGAAAATTAATATATTCTTGCTAAAGGGATTCTACAAATGATTGCAGATATATTTAGCAGAAAAGTGATAATTATTATTCAATACCCGTATCTTCCTTCACTTCGCAAGATACAACTGAAGTGAATACAAGAACAACCAGTCTTCGTTTACCATCTTTTGTTTATGAAAGTACTGAAAGAGGTTTAAAAATTATCCTTGACGATTCTCATGTACACAGTCTGTGGGTTACAACCAATATAAGTTCTTTACACATGACGTTACATTCGTTTGCCATTATACAGTTCTCGTATAGGATAATTATTTCATCATAAGATAAAAAATAAAAAGTAATTACGTCCTTTACAAGAAGTTTTTCATGGACCTACAGACTAAGAACTGACGGGCAATAACTAAGGCTAGACTGGATCCGCCTTTCTCAAGGAGCAATGTAGACCTGACGTCATCTGACTTTGTTCTTGGCTACACAGTGGAAGTGTACGGTAACACTCAGGGAAGCATAAACATTCCTGTAAATGTGTCCGCTGACAAGCTGTCGCTAAATCATTGAGAAGTTGTGGCTACAAGAATAAACTCTCATTCGTAATTCAAAGTTTCAGTGAGAAAATTCCTTTAGCTGAGGTGACATGTTTCGACATGTCATCCATTATCAAACCACCACCTTCATTGTAAGTATTGACACGTATCACAACCAGTACATTTGCAAGTAGCCATATTCCACAATGAGTTATATTTATAAACTCACCTACTGCGTATTCTCAATGCTTCTTGCTAAATGGTTGCCCTGGTATTGTAGATAAGTTTCTACACGTTAGTCATGATTGTCTGTTGTAGCTATTTGCGAATGTACTGGTTGCAGTACGTGTCAGTGTCTACGATGAAGATGATGGTTGCATAACGGATATCATGTCCGCAGCTAGTAACGGCAAATAAATGATTTTTGTCACTGCAACTTCAATAGAATTGCAGGTAATATATTTAATGAAAGTAAGTAGCTAACTCATTTTCCTGTATCATTCTGGAGTTTCATAAATACTGTCTAATTAGTACAAATGTATTCGAAATATAAATTTTTCGGTTAGGTCCCCTTCTAATTAGGCACAAGTTTCACACAAGGGCTACCTTATCAAGAAATACAATACCACCCAAGCATGTTACTTGATACAAAATAGTGTACACACACGGCTGTTGAAATACGTGTTCCACGTGTGTTCCTCACTTGTGGATGCAGTACTGCACTTGCCTCTCCAGCGAATTACGAAATCTTGAAAACACCACCCTATCATCTGGTAAATCTTGACAACGCTGTAAAAATCGCTGCTCCAGTTCTGTGGCTATATCAATATTAGTGCTGTCCACTTCACTTTTGAGATGACTCACGTGACCTTGGAGGTCAAGGTACTTGTTTGATGTATTCATCATGGACCATACTGGAACATTATATGTCGCTTATATCAGCAACAAAATGTGCCTTTGCCCCGTCATGCACGTACCACATTCTCCAGTGTTACAGATTTCCCTTTTATGGTAGCTGTTTGAATATCCTATCCCTCCAACTGTTGACGATTTATACCCTTTTCAGCTAGAAACGCCTCACTTTATTATTCTATTCTGTAAAACAGGTAGAAGTGGAATCTGAAAATAAAGATTTGAGCGTATTTGATCCCTGTAAAGTAATCAATACTGTAGTTTACCTAAACCCTCAAATTTTCCCTTATGATAAGTTACAGCTTGATTGGACAAAACGTTTATGAACTGTTGTGTGATATGTACACAAGGTTTCACCCATTTTACTGTGAGACTGATGATAGTTTTGGATGAAAACCCAACCCACAGAAGTTTAAGGACTGTTCAAAGCAATGCAAGGCAACCACGGCTGGAACTTCCCTGCAGGTTCTGGGCGCCACGGCGTGAATGAGCTCTCCCTGCAGCTGACTGGCTGCCACCCCTATTCAACACTCCCCATCGTCAAGCTGCCACACACACAGAATGGCAGCACACGTACCAAGATGCTGCGGCAACTACAATTTAGCGATATGCGAGGCATTCCTCCTGTTATTGTAGTTTACAATAATTTAAGCTGATTTCCACAAATACCTTAGTGACGAAGCAATAACCACAATTTAACAAATACACTATCGCTTGTATTTGCCTTCATAGACAGATCTGAAGACAAGTACAACTGGGGCTCGAACTTGTGGTGATGTAATAAAAAAAGTGAGAGTGAATATACCAAAGAAAGGATGCAGTATATCAGCTCTCTAGTGACACTGCAACAATCTAGTTGCAGCCTAGGTTCCAACATAGCTGCAATAAACTATAATAACCATTCTTTTCTTTTTTTTGTTTTTGATGTCTTGTATACATGAAAACCATGGATGATATATAAAGTATTCTGGCTAATTTATCTAGAATACAGTTTTTTCCTAAAAACAAATACCATGTGTAAAGTTCTATGCAATACAGCCTGAAGCAGTGCTAGTCGTGAGTTAATCATGTATAACCTGCCAACAGTAAAGGAGGAAGGGAGGCATCCACAAAAAAAGTTTGAGACATTTTATTTCACATGCTTTATTTGTGTCATCTACATCATCATCATCATAAATAGTGTTTATTTCACGAATTATGACAATGCTATTGTCATTATCATCACAATCATCATCATCATCACCGGTATTCGGCGCCATTGTCGGTGAGAGACGCCAGAAGTGTAGATCGAGTGGTATATCCAATATATCATCTGCAGAATCCAAAAGCTCGCAGTTCACCCATTATAAATGCCCCTCAGAGGGTGGAAGTAGCCGCTGTAAAAAAGATCCAGGAGCCATCTAGGGCAGCGTTCGGTGTTGATGGAGGTGATGGCAAGGTGGGTGATGGTGGTTGTGGTGACAGCAGCTGTTCTCCATCTAGCAGCAGTGCTGCAATAATATGAAAAAATTATCTCACTAGATTACACACAGGAGCAAATCACTCCACACTCCTGACCGCTGTAATCGAGATACAAGCACTTCGCTCAGACTACAGAGTCTTCTCTACTCTCATACCACTACTGAGATACGGTCAGCTGACCTGAGAAAACTGTACAGCACTACCCAGGGCCAGTAGGGGTCATAGGACACACAACTACTGTTACCGCTCATGTACTGAAAATATAATGTAAGGACTTTGTGTCATGGGATCTCCAAACTGGGTGGTATATCAAAACAATATAACATTAACCTGTTGGATGTTAATATACGGTGTTCACACTCCTGGAAAAACAAGGTAACGTATATAGTCCAAACATATGCATGTAATGAATATATTGCAAAAAAGAACACCAACTGAAAGGCGGAGATACCTTTTAAGGATACATTCCTTGAATACACAAAAAAACTTTCAATCAGTGGTGAAATGCACGATGTGCATGCCATTTATAGTCCGACTATAGCACGTCAATCCATTGTATTGCAAATCTTCCTCACTCATGCTTGTGATGCTTTGTAGGAAAAAAACTTCTTGGTCTAACACCTCCACAACAATGACATCTCCATAGCAATATAACTTTTCTCACCTTCATAAATGAACAACAACACATCTATCGGTAAAATTGCTAATTTTTCCAAGGCTTTTGGAAAGCCAGTCCCACTACTGGTGGCGTTAAGTTTTTATAGAGATGATAGATTCACGGTGATGTGCTTCTGTGGCTATACATTTGTACACTAATCACTTTGTCAGATGTTGGTGCATCCATACCGTTTTTCAAAGTCTCTGGTTGGGAGAAAAACGGATCCAATATACGTGTAGCCAAGAGCTAAGTCAGATGACGACAGGTCCACATTGCTCCTTGAGAAATGAGGTTACAATCTAGCCTTAGTTATTGCCCGTCGGTTTCTAGACTCAAGGTCCATGAAACACTTCTTGTAAAGGACGTAATTAATTTTATTTTTTATCTTATGATGAAATAATTATTCTATACAACTGTGTTATGGAAAATGAATGTAATGTCATGTGTAGAGAACTTATGTTGGTTGTAACCCACAGACTGTGTGCATGAGAGTTGTCAGGGATAATTTTTAAATCTCTTTCAGTATTTCCGTAAACAAAAGATGTGAACAGAAGACCTGCTGTTCTTGTACTCACTTCAGTTGTCCCTTGCGAAGGAAGTCTAACAAATTTCAAAACTCCGCCATCTCTCTCCCCACATCCACCACTGCTGGCGGCTCACCTCCAACTGCGCAACGCTACGCACTGTTCACATCCAGCTGCCGCTGCCCAACACTACAATGGCAGACAACAATGCAAACTAGCCACAGACTGCACACAGCACAGCCAGTGATTTTCATACAGAGCGCTACGTAACGTTGCCAATAAGAAAACATAAACAGCCTACTTACATATAACGTTGCCAATAAGAAAACATAAACAGCCTACTCACATATTTTCTGTTAAATCTGTCTGCCATCGTTTGTAAAATGCCTTTAGCAAGAATATATTAATTTTGTTATATGAGCTTCATGTTCACAAGGATGTATCAGAATTGTGCACTCATTGTTTGAGAACAGAACGACTGATAACCTATCGCTTAGTGTCGCTTGAATACTATGTACATACAAAGTCGCTCTTCGACATCCTTTTCTAAGGAGTCCGATTCGATAGTCATTACCATCTTTTATGTTGGAATCATTACAGCGGTTTCGTGATCAAGATGTTTCAAAACAATGACTATGTACATCAGCCACTAGGGCCTGAGACACCGAGAACCATAGGTAAAGAGCGATGTCACGCGAAGGGTAAAGAGGTGATTAAATATAATACGATAATTAAATCCAATGTGATGTATGTTAAAGTAGTAGCTGCACTGTGCCATGCATGTATGACTTGTCCTTCTGGAGGCAAGCCTTACGTAATGCATTGCATGATTTTTACCACATTTAAAAACTGCTTTCACTTTTTATTCTGCCAGTAAGGGAGGATACGTTGAAACGTCCCCTTAGAAAAATTTATACATGACTGTGCTTAAACTGACACACAATATTTTTAGCGCAACGCAATCTGACTTTCAAAAATCCCTACAAAAGAATGGCCCTGACTAACATTAACCTATACCTTTCACAAATCACTTACCTCACAAAAATCTTCATTACTCGAACTACTGCAATACAGCGAGTGCCACTACTGCCAGCTAAATAAAAGATTCAAACTACAGAAGGCACTAACTACTGATAAGCATAGTTAGCAAATGAAAGATTTTTGTAGAGAACAAACGACGTATTTACCTTAATAGTCATAATATGTATAGCAGTTCATGACATCCAGTCTAACAAATTTCAAAACTCCGCCATCTCTCTCCCCACATCCACCACTGCTGGCGGCTCACCTCCAACTGCGCAACGCTATGCACTGTTCACATCCAGCTGCCGCTGCCCAACACTACAATGGCAGACAACAATGCAAACTAGCCACAGACTGCACACAGCACAGCCAGTGATTTTCATACAGAGCGCTACGTAACGTTGCCAATAAGAAAACATAAACAGCCTACTTACATATAACGTTGCCAATAAGAAAACATAAACAGCCTACTTACATAGCCCCCGTGCTCCCCACAAAAAATTTTACAAATCGTTTTGGGCAGTGGCCAATACATATTTGTTAAAATTTTTCATAATCGTAATTACAATAACAAAGAAATCAAATGCACACACTTATTGATACAATGTTGGTCAAAAGCTAAAATTTTCTCACAGTCCATAAAGATAGTCCTGATCATTCATCGTAATAGTAATTACAGTTTTTTTCACAAAGTCTCATTAATAAAAGAAATTGCACACAGAAGTAGTGGATTTCCATGCAGTCATGAAGAAGTTGTGTTGTCCTTCCAACGGAAAGACAGTGCTGACTCTTGAAATGCTGACAGGTAATGGGCCACAACAGAGCAAACCCACAACAGTGTCATTCGACGTTTTGAAGTATATTGGTAGATAGGTCATCACAGAGTAGACCCACTGTAGTCCTGGTAGAGATTACGGTATTGGTGGGCCACCAGAGGCGCAGACCCACTGCAGTCCTTGTAGAAATAATGGTATTGGTGGGTCATCAAAGATGCAGACCCACTGTAGTCCATGTAGAGACGGCCAGCAGCCATCTGTTGCGACTGTGCAGGTGCACATTCACCATCGAAGAGTCTTGCGGAGAATATAGCAAGTCCATAAACCACCACTTGTGCATGCATAAAGTTTTTGGAATTGTCCTTAGAACCAGCAATGCTGTTATCCAGTCCCTTGCTGAATTATTAACACACGTGCAAACACTAACAGTCCCAACTTCTCACATATTGTGCATTACTATGACCAACAGAAATGTGTGCAGTGAAATGTAACTTACAAGTTACTTAATTTGATGAACTGGTGTCAATTACAATTTTATAACATAAGAATACAATAACAAAGGTACAAAATACATCATTAAAGATCATAACAATACAGATAACATTTGTAGTAAAACAGGCTTTACAAAAGAATCGAACTAACATATACATCAGTGTTACAGGAATTATGACATAAGTAAATACATAAAAGATCAGAATAACTTTTGAAACATCAACTTTACACATGAGCATTAAAACAAAACAGAATAAATAATGTCTAAACATATTTACGAGGTAAATAACATATTATTAATGCAAATTATATTTGAGGATAACAGTATTCCTCATCATAGTGAATGTAGCTTAGTATTAGTTGAAGAAAAAATTCTATGAAACTACACAGAGGCAGGAAGAAAACAAATACATAAGGGTACACAAACACATAGTGGGATAACACAAAAGGAAAGGACAGGGTTCGTTTTCAGTGTAACATTTGGTACTGCAGTCCAATCCAAAACTTCATTCCATGGAGCTTTCGTCTTATTTCAGCCTTTGCTTCCACCAAAAAAAATCCTATCCTAGCATGCTTTCTGTATTTTTCTCGTATAACCTCTCAGTGCATTTCTTCAAATTCATCGTAACTCATTCTCTTACATGCTACCCCATCTTAAGCTAACTTAAATCTACTGAGCTCAGATGTATAATCTAAGGGACGAGGCAGTGCAGCAGCACAAAACAATTAACGCAAACAGCAATTCAGATTTGCGAAGCAAGCAGCATTATAGAAATTAGCAAAGCAATTGCAATATTACAACTAATATAAGGCAATGTGCAGCAAACAAGAAAAATAAATCAGTAGTAAAACTAGTTTAACAGAGTAATACAAAGTGAAATTTAGTTGCACTATGCCTGGCAAACAGCAGTAACTTATACCTAAACATGACATAGCTCAAGCAGAAAAAATATTACAGTAAAAATGGCCATGTTTAATACCTATGTCACATCTTAACACTAGAGTGATGCATCACAAAAACTTACTCTACAAGAAAGTTACCAAGTCATTAAAAAAATTATTTATGCAATTCCTGTGAAGGGAAATGTCTATTTGTGCTCTCTTTTCTAGGAAAGTACATCATAAACGTATTCTTTACTGGGTCTGTAGACAGAAAATAGTGATATTAGTACATCTATTAAATTTTATAATAACCAATGCTGCAGTGCAGCTAGAAACTAGATATTAAAGAAAATGAGCAAATCTCTTAACTAGAAAGAGAATAAATGTAAAATGTTTCTCATCATTTCATTAGGCATTTCAGTAAATATCATAAATTAAGAGCTCCACAGTGTTATCATGTTTTCAAGTTTGAGGGTGTCGTATTTACGATGCTTTCTACAAAGGAATGTCAACAGCGAGGATAATGGCCTCCCTTTTTTTTTCTACCTGTGCCTCTGGAAAGGCACACCCTAATGGCTTTTTCTCCAGGCGTCTGACACAGCTGGGTGCCCACGACGCATTACGTGCAGGTGGTCATTTAACTTTCTTACGAAAATATTTACGACAGCAGTTTCCGCTACAGTGACAGTCTCATATAAAAATATTTCACAGGTCAAGAATTTGCGTTACAAATCTGTAGAAACAAAATCCTATAAATACAACAGTGTCCAAAAAATTTTCGCCGGCATTGTGATACATTCATGTATTTACACACATTTCATAACTCTTAAAGTACGATTCTTGGTTTCCAACAACCTTTTTCACAAGTCAGAGTCCCTAAACACTACTCATTATTCCTTACCTTATTCGTCGACACTTCTTCAATATTTCATCATAACAGATACATAGCTTAATCAAATAACTCATATAGCATCAGCTTATTAATCATAAACATACCGCAACAGCATAATACACATAGTCATCGTAATAATAACATCATAACACCTCAGTCAACTCTCAAAATCGTCGTAGCTTCCTCCAATAATTTCAAAACCTAAAAAAAATTCTCTGCTCATGTCGAAAGTGTCATCTGCCTCAAATGTACTTTAACAATCGTGATCCCATACCAAATATATCATTCAAAGCTCTCATAATATCACAATGGGTCCGAAAAAATATGAACAGTTCACAAAGTACAGACAAAATACAATTTCGTAAGTGTGAAGTTATCCAACGGTGTAATTACGCAAACATGTGTCACTGATGTAGTAAAAAAAAATGTTTGTTTCTCTGTTAAATAATCAGGTGGCTGTGTAATTCTGTGTTGGAGAAATATGGTACCGATGTGAAAAGTTGTATAAGCAAATACCATATTAGCTAGGGCTCCTTGTGCTTGCCAAACACATGGTACACAAAGTAAGCGTGTACCCCCCTGAGGATTAATGTAATTATACCCTCAGGTGTTACAGATTACAAGAATGGAATGAAATGTATTACGGAAAACCATTGTATCATTGTACTTCAAATATCTTTAAAAATAAATGATTTAAGTACAAAATTAATCACTCAAATACGTGTACTGTAGCGCTAAACTGTGCGTCTTGTTGTAAGATAATCTCTGTGGAAGTGTCGTAGTTATTGTCCTCCGAAAGCTAAGTTCTGCAGAAGCCAATGTACTTACCTCATGATACACAAAAGTGAAATGCTTTGCGTATAGATATCTTAGTTATTACGCTTATTGCCGTGATGAAAGTACTGTGCTGTAATGTACTGTTGTCCTACAGAAAAGGCTGTCTCCTTGTAGCCATAGCACAAAATTCACCACTAAAACATGCCTCACTTTACAGAAGAATTCAGAAAAAACTGTGCAGATATAAAACAGATACACCGCAAAGCAATAATATCAATTGTGTCACTCATTAGTAGCGTCGTGGTATAATGGTGTAGCTGTCAAAGAAACCAAATACTAAGTCATCTTTAATCTCACAGAAAGTACTTCAAATAAAGAATGTCTTTTCAACTAAACCAAAATGTTACATTAAAATCTCATTAGCAGTACCTGTATATTTTCTAAGTATGTGAGCCTTATAGTCGTTACGTAATCGTGCAACTAACAAGCAAGACTGTACACACACAATAACACTGTGTCGTTTGTTCGCAATAACAATGCATTCGCAATTTCTATTTAAGTTACCTATGTTCTTGACTGGATAGTTAGTTAGCTTTAAAACATAGTTGCATGTTAACAGTTTGTAAGTGTGACAAAGAGTACTAGTAACGTGAAGTGGAAAAATTTTATAGCAAAGACTAAATTAAAAAACAGTTTATCTCTCAATAAACGGTTTTACATGTGAGATGTGGTGTAACCCTTTGCTCTTCTCAGTACGCAGAGTTTCAACTTGAATGCAATTATCATGTGGTACACGTCGGTAAAGGATACTGGAATTTTTCTCAAGGTTAGCGTCTTATGTTATTTTTCCCTGAGCCAGCGGGCGCACGTAGCTGCCTGCGGTGCGAGTCATTGTCTGTTTCTTTGTTGGCGCGCGTCGTTATTGGGATTTGGAGACCTAACTTCTACAAACTCACATTGTCGAAAGTGCCCTACTCTGTTTGAATCCCGCCAGTTCTGATAAAATTCAGGTCTGTCGTTATGATTATATCGTCTGTCGTCATGTCGGTAGATCCCACAGTTTCTTTCTTGTCGGTCACGTCATGGAGAATTTCTCCCTGAATCGTAACTGTCCGCTGAACTGTTGCGTCTGAAATTATTCTGTCTCCCTTGATAATAATAGTTCTGGTTACCATATTGTCTGTTTCTATTATTGTCTCTATCATATTCATTACTACGGAAATGCGATCTTTCTCTGTAACTATTACTCTGCCAGTGGTTGTCATACAGGTGGTGTCTGTTTTGGTCACGATTTGTGTTGTGAGAATAGCCTTGTCGTGTCCAGTTATTATTTCTGTCGTCCCGGAATTGTGACGGATGTGACCCCTAGTGATTGTTTCTCTGTTTTCGCATCCTGCGACTATCTGTGTCAATTTCTAATTGTTGTAAGAGTCCCTGAAAAGCTTCAATGTCGTCTTTGCAAAGTCCTGCCAAAATAATATGCCATAAATGTTCAGGCAGTTTGATTAAGCAAATGCGGATGAGTTCTGAGGGGCTGTATGGGTTTGAAAGATACTGATTCTTATGCAACATTTCTTCAAAATATTTCATAAGACTGGAAAATTCAGATTGTTCGAAACGTTTCATCATTATGATGCTATGTTTTACTCGGTCTTGTGTAGCTTGAGACCAATACGCTGAGAGGAAGGCATGATAAAATTCTCCTTCACTGTGACAATCGTGAATGACCGATCGCATTCTCACAGCTGGTTCATTCTCCAAGTAGCCACACATAAATTCTAATCTGTGTTCTAATGACCAGTTGGGAGGAAAACAATGAGAGAATTGATGGAGCCACGCTTGTGGATGAATGTTGTTGGCAGAATTCTTAAATGTTTTGAATTTACGTGTAGTAATGAACAGCTTATAGTCAAAATCATCATGTCGGCGAGTCACATGTCGGTCATTGTTACGTCGTTTCGGCGGTTCCATCTCAAAATCCAATGCGCCTTGCCAATTTCTTTCATAATTTCCGAAGTGTCCTGTGTTCTTATTTTGTGGTTGTTCCGTATTTCTATGTCCCTCTTCCCGTACTGGAGCGCGAGTGTCCTCTGAAATATGTAATTCTTGTATTACCTGCGTCAACTGATCTTGTACTTCCCGGATTTCTCTTTTGTACTGTGTATTGATTTGATTTTGATTTTGTTTGAATTTTCTAATTTGGTCATACTCTTCTGTGTCAGTGAAGGCTACGGGTCTTGTGTCATTCAGATCATCATCTACCTTTGTAGATAAGTTAGTGACCTGATCCGAAAGTTCAGCTACTTTCTCCGATAGTGAACACATTTCCTCAGTGTGTTTTTCTGAACCAAGTTTCAGAGTGTCCATTTGTGTTGAAATCGAATCTACTGTGTCCTTTAAGTTTTCCTGAGTTTTTGCAAGTTGTGTAACCGAATCGGTAGATGCAACTGAGTTAATTTTAGCCCACAAGGTCTCATGATTTTCATGAACAATGGTTTGCAGTTCTTTTATGGCTGCTTCGTGATTCTGTAATGCATTTTCATGCCGCGAAAAAATAGGTTGAAAATGCTCACAAATTTGTGTTTTTACGTCATTACAGACTTTTTGACATTTCGATTCAATGTTATGTAACTCAGTAGTTAAATCTTCACGTGTTTGTTCAAGTGTGGTGTCTAACTTTTGAAGATTTAGTTCCATTGTGTCTAACTTTTTAAGATTTTGTCCCATTTGTCTCTGATTTTGTTCCATTTGTTGCATTAATTGCAATAATAATATATTAGTGTCTAGAATCTGTTTCTCTATGCTTTTTGGCAGTGCATTTTCACCGGCAACATTCACATTTTGACAAGCAGAAAATGTGTCTTGACTCATTTGAGAAAACGGTGAGGAACCAAAACCTAAGTCTACAGTATTTGCAGTATTGTGTTCATTCATTTCGGATTCCTGAGGCGAGCTGTTGCCGACCGATCGATCCATAATGCTTCCCTGTTCACTACCTGTTTCACTGTCTACACCATTATTTGCCGCCCGCTCCATTTCCCTATGCACAATTACCAAATTACTACTTCGAATGTCTGTTAATTCACTACACAGTGGTGCTGATAAGCTACGCTCTTTGTCACTATTATTTATCAGTTTACTTTGGAGCCTAGTGTTACGTTTTACACACGCCATTATTGTCACAATATTTCACACAACAACACAGAAAAGCACAATTTGAAGAGCAAAAATAAGAGAACACATTAACATAGCACTGAAAATAATATCTAGTTAATTGCAAGCGCAGCTGCGAAATACTTGGTGCAAATCTAAATGCATGCCACAACTGTGTACAACAATGAAAAACTACAACTACAAAGGAAATTCTCTCTATAATTACGCGCTAGCAATAAACAAAAGCTACACTAATTACACAAACTACAAGAAAAAATCAGAAGATTCCAGTGAGATATCCTTGGCTAAGGGTCGACATATGAAACGTCCCCTTAGAAAAATTATACATGATTGTGCTTAAACTGACACACAATATTTTTAGCGCAACGCAATCTGACTTTCAAAAATCCCTACAAAAGAATGGCCCTGACTAACATTAACCTATACCTTTCACAAATCACTTACCTCACAAAAATCTTCATTACTCGAACTACTGCAATGCAGCGAGCGCCACTACTGCCAGCTAAATAAAAGATTCAAACTACGGAAGGCACTAACTACTGATAGGCATAGTTAGCAAATGAAAGATTTTTGTAGAGAACAAACAATGTATTTACCTTAATAGTCATAATATATATATATATATATATATAGCAGTTCATGACATCCAGTCTAACAAATTTCAAAACTCCGCCATCTCTCTCCCCACATCCACCACTGCTGGCGGCTCACCTCCAACTGCGCAACGCTACGCACTGTTCACATCCAGCTGCCGCTGCCCAACACTACAATGGCAGACAACAATGCAAACTAGCCACAGACTGCACACAGCACAGCCAGTGATTTTCATACAGAGCGCTACGTAACGTTGCCAATAAGAAAACATAAACAGCCTACTTACATATAACGTTGCCAATAAGAAAACCTAAACAGCCTACTTACATATTTTCTGTTAAATCTGTCTGCCATCGTTTGTAAAATCCCTTTAGCAAGAATATATTAATTTTGTTATATGAGCTTCATGTTCACAAGGATGTATCAGAATTGTGCACTCATTGTTTGAGAACAGAACGACTGATAACCTATCGCGTAGTGTCGCTTGAATACTATGTACATACAAAGTCGCTCTTCGACGTCCTTTTCTAAGGAGTCCGATTCGATAGTCATTACCATCTTTTATGTTGGAATCATTACAGCGGTTTCGTGATCAAGATGTTTCAAAACAATGACGATGTATATCAGCCACTAGGGCCTGAGACACCGATAACCATAGGTAAAGAGCGATGTCACGCGAAGGGTAAAGAGGTGATTAAATATAATACGATAATTAAATCCAATGTGATGTATGTTAAAGTAGTAGCTGCACTGTGCCATGCATGTATGACTTGTCCTTCTGGAGGCAAGCCTTACGTAATGCATTGCATGATTTTTACCACATTTAAAAACTGCTTTCACTTTTTATTCCGCCAGTAAGGGAGGATACGTTACAAGTGGCGACGCGAGACTCGGACAAATTGTACAAATTGTATGCACATTTAATGCAAAAACTTTCTTCGTTACATGTAATACGCTGATACAACAGGATGATTATAATTAAACTTTCAAAACGCTATAAAAATAACACCACCGGTCAGAATGACGTCAAATTGCAGCAGAATACTATCGGAGAAGGAGGAAAACGCAAGGCAGAAGAAAAAAATAGTGTGAAAATTGATCAATAGATGGAGCTGTATGTGTCAGAATACGTAAATGAAAACAGCTGTCATGCACACGACCTACCGAAGTTAGTACAAACACGCCAGGTACCCGGCTTTTCATCCTTTCGTGTCTGTGACGTTCGCCATGACTGTCTCAATGGACGATCGCTCTCTATAAAAATGTATTACAAGAATGATGACTGTGCACACTTCGCTCTGAAGAAGCTCTGCATACTGAAGGCTTTGAAAAAAGGTGTTAGTCCAATGACTGCCGTGGATCTGGAGAAAATGATTCGGTAATTCGAAAAGACGGATTCTTTTTGTGTGCAACCTGTTAGAGGGAAGAAACGAATTGATTCGACGTCAGTGGAAGCAGTGGCCACAGCAATGCACTGTTGACTTACCAGCAAGAGAGACCTTTGCTTTAGAATTTCTTGCTCGCATGGAAGTGGACAATGATTGCTTGTGGAAGATTTCGTGGACAGACGAGGCCCACTTCTATCTGACAGGATATATGTCAATACACAGAACTGTCGAATATCGGCAGCGGAAAATCCACACGCAAATCAACCAATACTACTTCATCGTGGAAAGGTCACTATGCGGTGCGGGTTTACGGGATCATTTATCATAGGCTAATATTTTTTCGAAGAGACAGGTACTCCTGGTCCTCTTACCTGTACCACCACTGGTAATCGCTATGCGTGTCTTTAGCACAACCGCGTCATTCCAGATCTCCAACAGTGTGGATATGTGGATGGGATCATTTTTATGCAAGATGACGCACCTTCACACATTGCAAATCCAGTTAAGCATCTGCTGAAGCCCCATATCGGAAAAGCTAGAATTATCAGCCGGCATTTGCCTACAGACTGGCAGTCCCGATCTCCTGTTCTTAAGCCATGTGACTTCTGGCTGTTGGATTACCTGAAAGATCTTGTGTTCAGTGTTCCGATTGTAAACTTAGCTGCATTGAAGGCACTCATTGCGCAAGACATTCTGAACGTGACCCCGGAAAGACTTTGATCAGCTGTGGAACATGCTGTCTCTCGATTTCAACTTGTTGCAGAAAACGCGGACAGCACATTGCATTGTTTTGCGCCAGTCACACAGAAATTAATAACCCGATTTGATTTTGATTGATGGTTTTTATGCGATTTTTGGCCTCTTTAAAATTAAAAACCAATATGATTGATACTTTTAATGCTGCGTTTCGCCTCAGGACAATAAAAAACCGATGTGAGTGATGCTTTTTATGGGGTTTTTTGGCCTCAGGACAATTAAAAACCGATTTTACCCATCCGATGTGATATGACCTTGCCGTGGTGGATGGGCTTACGTAACTAACAATAGCACACCTGTACACCTATGCACACTGAGTAGTACAGTTTGTTTAACGTCAGACGTAACCTTAGGCACTATTGTATGATTCATTTGTCATTTGTAGTGGACCACTGTTAAATTATGATTCTTACAGTGCCATCTATTGCTACAGTTTGTAACTATTTATTTTTCTTCTGCCATACGTTTTCCACCTTCTCTGATAATATTCCATTGCAATTTGACGTCATTCTAGCCAGTGGTATTATTTCCACAGCGTTTTGGAAGTTCAATTATAATCACCCTATACATAGACCAACCCAAAGAAATAGGAATGTTAAAAGGAAGTATAAATTTGTATCTATTGGAAACCTTGAAAGGAATTACAAAGAATTACAAAAAACAGATTGCTGCCATCACAGCGAACAGCGAAATACCAGCTACAGGTATCCATGGCTTATTTCTTGCTCTTTAATCTCACGAATCTTTCACTTTAACCGTAGATGCATCATATCCCACTGAAAAAAATTTCAACTTGCAATTTAAATAATCTGTAATTGTATTAATTATTTTGTGCTCTAGGATCGTGGCAGTAACATGACTGCTTTTTATATTTCGTGTAGTTAAGATATTGGCGCGATATTGTGCTGATTTATAATGTAACGTGCTTCTGCTTGAAAATTCAGTAAGGATCCCCTCTTTGCTAATTGCATTAAGCAATACACGCACGCAAGCTTGAGCGAATTCAATAGCATTTATTTTCAATATTACTGATAGTGTTCTGACCAAAATTGACAAACGATATAAGATGAAGCACATAGAGGAAATACTAGGCCAATTAAGTGTCGAAAACAGTAACATGGCGGAACCTAACGCCGAAATTACTGATGTGGTAGCCACTGAGACTGAGACAGGAATATATTCACCCGAACCAGCTGAACCTGCGCCTGCAATAGCAGATCCGTTTGCAACACTTTAGCAAAAATTAGAAGTCGTGATAAGTGCAACATTAGAGAGTAATTCTGACCATATCTCACAGGATATTGGTGCTAACTTAAATGCATGTACTGGACATGAGGCGCTAAACTTACGCTCCTAGCCACCAAATGCAACACTCTGAAGTAAGGGTACAAATCAGATGAAATTTGCAGCATGCGCGTGCAGCGAGGAGAGACTCCACAAGATTAGCATTTTAGCGCAGGCGCACATCACGGGCAAGCTTTATGTCAAGGGGGAACAGGACCGTGTGGACATACTGGAATTGTTGTTTCGTCCAGTTGTTTTGCGTAAGCAGCTTCAGTATGCCTCGTCGAAGACAGCGAAAATCTTTAGAGCGAGTTTCGGAGTTCGACCGAGGAAGAGTAGATGTCTATAGGGATCGCGGAACATCCTTCAGAGAAATCGATGATCGTGTGGGGCAGAACCAGGTTACTGGGATGCGGATATGTAATCACTGGATGCAGGAGGAAACGACGAACCGAGCGGACCGATTACTCCCACCTCGTTGCACTATGATACGTGACGACAGGCACATTGTGTGCTTGGCAGTGATGGATCACTCTGCCACATCATGAACCGTACACAATACTTTCGGTTTGTTGTGCAACAAGCAGAGTCACGAGTTATCATTCGATGTCATTTGGAGCAGAGTGGACTGTCCGCTAGGCGTCCAAAGTCTGCGTTTACCGATGAGTCAACACCACAGGTGTTTGCACCGGTAATGGTGCGATGAACAACAGACGTGGACAAGCGAAAGGAACGACATTGACTTTTCTGACGAATCTCGATTCTGCTTGCACCACCACAATGGACCTATTAGAGTCTGGAGACACCATGGTGAGAGACAGTTGAACTGTTACCTTATTCATTGCCATATAGATCATGCACCCGGTACGATCATCTGGGGTGGTATTGTATTCCACTCCTGCAAACCCCTAGTATGCACTGCCGGTACATCAACCAGCCAGCGTTACATATCTGAAGTGTTGGAACCTGTTGTCCATCCATACCTTCGCAGCTTACCGACGGCCACTTCGCAACAGGATAATGCGGGGCCACATGTAGCACACAGTGCTAAATACTTCTTCGTCGCCCATCGGACTGCATTGTTGTCTTGGCCTCCCTGTTCTCCTGATCCCGCACCAATCAAAAACGACTGGTCGATGATTGCGGGACGACTGGCCTGGGATGCACCACCTACTACTACACCAGATCAACTTTGGCAACATGTGGAAGCAACATGGACTGCTATAGCCCAAAAACTCATCCAGAGCCTCTATGCCGAGGTATATAGCAGAGTTTATAACCGACAATGGTGGCAACGCTCAATACTGATTCCATCATCTTCCCCACTTCACATGGGGCTGTATTTTCAATCATGTGATCTTTGTACAATGTTTTATCAGAAAATCTGTTTGACTGTGATATCTCCTACCCTGATGGCGTTGAATTTTGGATGGCCAGCAGTTTAGGTACACTAATGACAGAGAATTTTAATCAAGTGGCGAAAGAGCAATCATATCAGATTAAATTAACATTGGATCAGATATCGAAAGAAGAAACAGATCAAATATAACAACGCTTGAGCCGCGTATCAAGGTTTACCGGACGCGATAAAGAAATTATCGAAATATGTGGGCGCGCTAAAGACGGCGCAGATCACAATGTAAACATCAGTGCTACCGCACACAGCTCAACTCCAGACGCCAGTGTTCGAACATTACTACCTTCGGCGTTTTCGCCTGTTGAGAATTAAAAGTTTGCCACTCCTCCACAGATATTCAGACACCTCACTGGAAGTATTCCCGAAAGAGTTGAAGCTCACCCCTTATTAATGTCTCCTAATAGGTGTCCGGATACTTTTGATCAGATAATGTACAAGTTCATTTAATTAGACTAATTCTTCTTTTCATCATTTACAAATGATTAATATGTTGCTGTGGATGAAATTGTTCGAGATGCAACTGATGTATCGTTGGGCGTACTAAGTTCAGCGAAATGTTCCTTAGCGGTACGTGAAGAACAAAGTAACAATGCCAAAGTTCAGCAACAGTGTTAATTCCGTTTTAATCAAGACGTGTGATGATCTCTAAAAATTAGAAATCATTTGAATCCAGCCCTTAAACATTTATACACCCGGTCATTTGTGTAGAAGGTAAATACATACGGCAGAAAATTACGTCACCAACTACCTATGTACAAATCACATTGCTGTACACAAACCTCTTACATTTCGCAGCCTGTGAAAAGTATCGGGTACTGTACTTCGTGGATATAACGCTCTACAGTTCACATTTACACACTGGTACAACATTTTCATGGCCTATCTCCAATCAACACTCTAGACAGTCTGAAATCAAGTTCAAACCCCTGGGTTCACACCCCTGCAAGCATCAGTTTCACTGCCTAACCCCCGGTGCATTCTATTCTGATCCGGTACAATCAATGGTTTTGCTGTTGTTAAATCATTGTTGATGACTGCACTCTGTTGTCCGCCTTATTATTGTCAATCCGATATTTGCGTTTTATTTAGTACCGATGAGTAGCTCAGTTTCTCATCCATGTTGCTGAATAGTGCGTTTACTTAATAGTAAATTTCGTAACTGGATCAAAATACCAAGACGATCAGCAGCATGTGAATGGGAGAAATCATATGACTGCATAAGTAATGACCCTCAAGATTAATTCAGTGGGATGACTCATGTTCTTAAACTATAATAATTAAAGAAATTCTAAGGAAATTAGAGAATGATGACAAACATTTTTCACGTAAAAATACTTTGACAAATGCTTAAAAATGTTCACGTCAACAGACAACTGAATACAATGTATCCTATACAGGGTGGTCCATCGATCGTGACCGGGCCAAATATCTCACGAAATAAGCGTCAAACGAAAAAACTGCAAAGAACGAAACTTGTCTAGCTTGAAGGGGGAAACCAGATGGCGCTATGGTTGGCCCGTTAGATGGCGCTGCCATGGGTCAAAAGGATATCAAATGCGTTTTTTAAAATAGGAACCCCCATTTTTATTACATATTTGTGTAGCACATAAAGAAATATGAATGTTTTAGTTGGACTATCTAGTGGGCCAACCATAGCGCAGTCTGGTTTCCCCCTTCAAGCTAGACGAGTTTCGTTCTTTGTAGTTTTTTCGTTTGATGCTTATTTCGTGAAATATTTGGCCCAGTCACTATCAATGGACCACCCTGCATACACTATGTGATAGGATGTATCCGGGCACTTTGCTGAAAATGACTTACATGTTCGTGGCGCCCTCCATCGGTAATGCTGGAATTCAGTATAGTGTTGGCCCACCCTTAACCTCGATGACAGTTTCCACTCTCGCAGGCATGCATTCCATCAGGTGCTGGAAGGTTTCTTGGGCAATGGCAGCCCATTCTTCACGGACTGCTGCACTGGGGAGAGGTATCGATGTCGGTTGGTGAGTCCTGCGCGGATACGGCGTTGCAAAACATCCCAAATGTGTTCTATAGGATTAAGGCCAGGACTCTGAGCAGGCCAGTCCATTACAGGTATGTTGTCATGTAAACACCCTGCCACAGGCCGTGCATTATGAACAGGTGCTCGACCATGTTGAAAGATGCAATCACCATCACCAAATTGCTCTTCAACAGTGGGAAGCAAGAAGGTGCTTAAAACATCAATGTAGACCTGTGCTGTGAAAGTGTCACGCAAAACAACAAGGGATGCAAACGCCCTCCATGAAAATCACGACCACACCATAACACCATCGCCTCCGAATTTTACTATTGGCACTAAACACACTGGCAGACGACATTCACTGGGCATTCGCCATACTCACACCCTGCCATCGGATTGCCAGTTTGTGTACCGTGATTCGCCACTCCATACAACGTTTTCCCACTGTTCAATCATCCAATGTTTGCGATCCTTACACCAAGTGAGGCGTCGTTTGGCATTTACCGGCGTGATGTGTGGTTTATGAGCAGCCGCTCGACCCCTGAAATCCATGTTTTCTTAATTCCCTCCTAACTGTGATAGCGCTTGCAGTGGATCCTGATGCAGTTGGGAATTCCTGTGTGATGATCTGGATAGATGTCTGCCTATTACACATTACGACCCTCTTCGGCTGTCGGCTGTCTCTGTCAGTCAACAGACGAGGTCGGCCGGTGCGCTTTTGTGCTGTACTAATCCCTTCACGTTTCAACTTCCTGTCATATCGGAAACAGTGGACTTAGGAATGTTTAGGAGTGTGGAAATCTCGCTTACAGATGTATGACACAAGTGACACCCAATCACCTGACCACATTCGAAGTCCGTGAGTTCCACAGAGCACCCCATTCTGCTGTCACACGATGTCTACTGAGGCCGCTAGGCCGCTGATATGGAATACCTGGTAGTAGGTGGCAGCACAATGCACCTAATATGAAAAACGTATGTTTTTTGGGTTGTACAGATACCTTTAAACACATAGTGTATGTCCTGTTCAAATTCTCCGCTTTTTTAAAAATTATTTATCAGTCTTCTGACTGGTTTGATGAGGACCGCTACGAATTCCTCTCCAGTGCCACGATCTTCATCTCAGCGTAGCACTTGCAACCTGTATCCTCAATTACGGGCAGGATGTACTCAAAATACATCTCGAGGATTGGATCCCCTCAATTCCAAGTCGAAGAATTACACTGCCTGGGCTACACTCAGGGTGCAATCTACACTTTGGAAGAGCCCCTTGCTGTTGCCATCTGTCTGTCTGTCTGCCTGCCTGTCTGCCTTCCTGCCTGTCTGTTAGCTCCCACCCGGAGCTCGCCACTGCCTTCCGGTTGTCGTCGCTGCCGCCATCGCCTGCTATCCGTCCATCGCTGTTCGTCCGTCCTCAGCTGTCCATTGTTGCTGTCCATCCATCCGTCCATCCGTCACCGGCCGTCTGTCATGAGCCTTCCCACGACCACTGTCATCTACACTTCCTCCTCCCCCACTTCCACTCTCACTTCCTGGAGTGCCACCCCTGGCCTCCCCCCTCATACATTGTTTCCCCTCCCCCCACTCACCCATTCCCCATCTCCTCCCCTGCTGCTTACCCCCACATCTACACTCTTCTCTCAGCCTCCACACCTGCAACAGCTTCCCCTCCTACCATCATCCTCACATATGCCTCCTCTGCCACCTTTGCTGCAACCCCTGAGGTGGTCAGCTTATCCCTCTCCCCCCCCCCCCAATCACTTCATCATCTGCCTTCCCCACCCGCATCACATCACGCCGGGCCACCATTGTCACCATAGAACTGACCACACCTTCCAGTGCCTCCACTCCACCAACAGGATCTGCTGCTCACCACTTCCCTCTCTTCCCCATCCCTCTTCCCTCCTTCCAGCCTGACCTCTCCAAAAAAACCGTAAGTGAGTCAATGCTGACTCTGCTCCTACCACATCCCACAAAAAGGCATCATCTCATCCCCCTCCCGCCACCGTCTCCATGGATACCACTCCTCCCTCTGTCACCCATACCCTGTCACCCCACCCTCCACATCTTTGCCCTGTCATCTCCAGACCCCACAGTGGGGATATGTAACTATCTCCCTGGTGCTCCCATATGCCCACTGATTCCTCGCAAGGAGATATGTAATTATCTCCCTGTTGCTCCCATCTGCTAACTAATTCCTCACAAGGTCTCTGGCCTCATCAGTTCCCCTCCACCTCATTTCATACAGACCTCCTCTGTAAACACCGACGCATTATGTTTGGCACCCATGTGGCTCTGACACCCTTCCTCTCCTCTTCCTCTCCTCATCAGCCCCAGCCTCCCTGTTGCCCCCCAAACCTACACTGCCATGACCACCAAGTTCAGCCTGGTGAACTGAACTCACACCCCGACCTGGAAATCTGCTCTGCCCGCTGTATCCACAATGACTCCAGTCCCATTTATCTCATGAGGGTCTTTTCGAAGTCTACCCCTCCATCGACCACCTCCTCACCCAGGGCACCCTCATTTTCCACCACCATCACCCCATTGAGTACTCCAAATCCCTTCCCCAATCTTACTGCTGCCAGTGCTGCCTCATGTATAATGATCATCTGACCTCCAACTGCAAAACCCCCCACCTGCCCCCATTGCAAAGCCTCTGACTTTCTCAAAAACAGTCCCGTCCAATCCACCCCTCCTTCCTGTAACACGTGCAATGGCCCCCATCCCACCTACTCCCACAAGTGTAAAGCTAAACTCCCTCCTGCTACCCTCAAGCTTACTCCCCTCTCTTCACCCCCACTCTTCCTGTCATGGCGAGGCACGAGTGTTGCATCCTCTTCCAAAACATCCCATTGATCCTCCCATCCACCCCAACAATTCCCTCCATCCACTCCCATGGCTGAAGACATCATCTGTTTCCTCACCATAGTCCTCCAAAACCTTCACCCTTTCCAATGCCCCCACATCCTCCAACAGGTCTTCCTTGCTGCCTGCTCTGTCTTTCACCTCAACACCTTCGCCACTTACTCCCACAAGCAAGCCCACTTCACCTTCACCCGCCTTGACAACACCTGGTTTAAGCCTCCTCCCTCCCCTCTCTTCCCACCTGCTCTTCATGTCATGGCACGGCATGAGCGTCGCATCCTCTTCCAAAACATCTGCTCCTTCTGTAAGAACAAATACCTCCTAATGAACACCCTCTCCCACCACCGGGTCGACACATTCCTCCTGAACGAATCCTTTCTCCAGTCCCACCATATTATCCACACCTCTCCCTATATCCTCCACCAGACTGATGCTCCTGGTCCCCGACCACAGGTTGGAGTTGCCGTCGGCCACTTTAAACACATTCCCGTCCGACCACAACCCCTCCTCAATGACCCCACTGAGCACCTTATCCTCAGTGTCTTCTTCCCCTCCCTCACCGTCATTTGTACCACCATCTATGTCCACCCCACTGCTCCTCTCCCCTATGGCTTCATCTTCCACATTGACCACACCTTCTCCACCTATGTGATTGCCACTGTCATCAACATCCATAGCCACTCCCCTACCGCCATTCGTCAATGGCATCAGTTCCTCCTCATGATCCAAGGTGACCTTGTTCCCCTTCCCCAGCACACTTGTACTGAAAGCAACTCCACCCTCAATGTTATCATTGCCTCTGCCAACCTCCTTGGGCATATCGCCATCGACATCCTTGACCCCATAAGTAGTGACCAACTCCCTGCCCTCACCATAACATCTGCTCACAATCCGCCTCCAGCTCCCCACCCTGCACCACCTCCCAAAGTGGTCTATGTCTACCATCGCGCCAACTGGGATGCCTACTGGGAATCCATCGCCATCCAGGTCGAAAAACACTCTCTCACCTATCACCATCCTGACGACTTCATCCACGACTCGTCCTTCCTTCAGAAGGCCATTACTGACGCTGTGGAGGCCCATGTTCCTACTAAAACCATCCACCCCCATTGTCCCACTCTCCACGGGCTGTCCTCCTCCTCTGCGAATACTGCCGCCTCTATCGCTCCTTCCTGTGCACTTGTGACAGGGATACACTCCAATGTCACCAGTAAATACAGTGACATGTAAATACAGAACCTCATTACAGCAAAGAAACGCCGGGACTGGCGCCAGACCTGTACACCAAGTACTGGTCAGCCTTCCATCGCCTTACTGGTTCCCATTCTGCACCCCATTATCCCCTTCTCCATAACAACTGCCCCCTTCCCAACTACCTCAGTAAGGCCAACCACTTCGCTTCCCACCTCTCTGGGGTCTTTCCATCCCTGATGATCCCCACTTTGGATATTCCCTTTTCCCCACTGTCATGGAATGGGCTAATACCTCAGTCGCTCCACTAGCTCCCAGTCTCCAGTACTTGAGGCAGTTGCCCCTGTCCAGTATAAACACTCCAGTCACAGCACAAGTCATTAAACTTATCCCCTGGTCAAAACGCAACATGGCCCCTGGTCACAATTGTCTCACCTACCGCCACCTCAGAGAATGCCCCTTCTCCTTCCTAACTGTCCTTGCCAGTTTATACAATGTCATCCTCTCTACTGGCTTCTATCCTGATGTGTGGAAGACTTCCCACATCCTATTATTCCTCAAACCCAACAAACCCCCTTCCGTCACCTCTTCATACATCCCATCCGCCTCACCTCCATCTTCAATAAGATATTCGAATCCATCCTCTCCCGTCGTGTCCATCACCACCTTAATCAACACCACCTCCTCCCCCTTACTCAGTGCGTCTTCCAACGCTCCTTCTCTGCTGAAGACCAACTCCTTAACATCGTCCACCTTCTCTCCCTCCAACTTAACTCCCATTGCTACACCATTTTTGTTTCCCTCGACCTCCAAAATGCCAACGACCGCAAATGACACCCCCAGGTCTCCTCTTTAAACTCCAAACCTACACCCCACCTATCAGTTTTGTCCCTCTAGTCGCTTCCTTCCTCTCACACCATCCTTCCTATGTCACCCTTAATTATACCAACTTCCATAACATTTATTCTACTGCTGACGTCCTCCAGGGCTCAGTCCTCTCCCATCTCCTCTATCTCCTGCACACCGCAGATATGCCCAACCCAGCCTAAGCTGTCCTCCTCCTCCAATATGATGATGACACTGTCTTCCTGGCTCCCTATCATACCCTTCAACGGTCCCAATGCACTCTCCAAACCCACGTTGACCAGTTCTCCGTCCGCAGCTCGTGGTCGTGCGGTAGCTTTCTCGCTTCCCACGCCCGGGTTCCCAGGTTCGATTCCCGGCGGGGTCAGGGATTTTCTCGGCCTCGTGATGACTGGGTGTTGTGTGATGTCCTTAGGTTAGTTAGGTTTAAGTAGTTCTAAGTTCTAGGGGACTGATGACCATAGATGTTAAGTCCCATAGTGCTCAGAGCCAGCCAGTTCTCCACTTGGTGTAATCAGTGGTTCCTTCATATCAACCCCTTTAAAATGCAGGCAATCTTCATAGTCCACACCACCCACTCCTTTCTTCTTCATGATTTTTACCTAACCATTTATGGTCGTCCCATCCAGCTCACCCCCACCCTGAGGTACTTGGCCTCACCATCGACTGTCACCTCGCCTGGACCCCCCATCTCCTGACCATCCAGCAGAAAGCAGATTGCATCCTTCCTTCATCCTCCACGCCTAGAAATCCATCATCTGTCCTATCCTCTGTTATGCCAGCGTTGCCTGGATCTCCGCCAACCCCCCCCCCCCCATTTTTATAAGGTCCTACAAATCCTAGAACGCCACACATTCTGTCTTGTCTGTTTTGACTTCCTCCCCCACACGACTCCTGTATGACCTCATCCCCTTCCCCCACCTCCTCCTTTTTCTACAACATATCAGCATCCTTTACACTGTCTGCAGGCTTGTACCACCACCCCCTGGTTTACTCCTTCCTCTTCACCCACCGCCCATTGCTGCGCCTCTATCACTGCATCCATCCCCCTCTCCACCTCCACACCCCCCATCTCCTTCATGGGGCAATTTCCAGCACCTCCCCCTGCCAGCTGCTGAACTTCACTGTGACATCTACTCTTCCTACCAACTATAGCCTGGCCTTGTTCGCCCCCCCCCCCTTTGTGCAGGGCCCCATTTTCCTCTACCCTCCTTTCCCAGAGCAGATATTCCTTCTTCCCCCCTCCTGAGTCTCTACACCCACTCCTCGACTGTTTCCCTCCCACATCCTTCCCTCCCCGCCCCCCCTTTGGTGCGCCCCCCATTCGTCTCCCCTCCTCTCACCCTCTCTAGCGCCGCCCCTCCCCCCTTTCTTCCCTTCTGCCTCGTCTCCATCCCCCTGGCAGGTCCTCTCAGTTTCTTCATCATCATCAGTGTGCCATGTCAGTGTTGTGTTTGGTGTTGTTCTCCCATGACGTCAAGACTTGTGATTTTAATCGTGTGCTGGACTTGTAAATAGGGTTGCTATCAGTGACTGTTTTGTGCTACGCCTCCCATCGCTACTTTTATGCTCCGACCATACTTCGCCTTATATTTCTTTTAATTGTCACAGTATGTGGCTTTTTTTGTGTACAGTTTTTAGATTTTTATCACCATTATTACAGTCACCCCCTTTTCTACGCTATCTGAGTCTCTGCACCCACTCCTTGACTGTTTCCCTCCCACATCCTTCCCTCCCCAGTCTCCTTTGGCGCGCCCCCCTTCGTCTCCCCTCCTCTCCCCCTCTCTAGCGCCGCCCCTCCCCCCTTTCTTCCCTTCTGCCTCGTCTCCATCCCCCTGGAGGTCCTCTCAGTTTCTTCATCATCATCAGTGTGCCATGTCAGTGTTGTTCTCCCATGACATCAAGAGTTGTGATTTTAATCGCGTGCTGGACTTGTAAATAGGGCTGCTGTCAGTGACTCTTTTGTGATATGCATGCATGCATGAGGGAATGCATGCATTTCATGGCCACTGCTATTCTTTCCTTGATGTCCATTTTTATGTTGTTGTCCATGGTGAACCAAGATCCCAAGTATTTGAACTTGTATACCCTCTTGAACCTCTTGCCATTTATCTCAAGAAATTCTTCCTGCTCTTGTCTTCTTCCCAACTGCTTGAACTGTTTTGTCTTGATTGACTTTGAACCGTACCTTCTGTGCATAATTGTCCATTTTCTGGTACATACCTTTCAACTTATGCTTTGATTCACTTAATAGTACTATGTTATCTGCATATGTGAGACAATTGAAGGTAATGTCCATCTGTATTCCAGCCCACTCCTGTTGCCTACACTGTTTTATTACTTTCTCTAAGATGACACATGATAGAGCATCCCCTAGTCTGAGGCCTGTCTCAATCTCAAATGTTTCTGTGCAAATCCTCGGAAACGTACTGCTGCCTTTGACCCTTCCATAAAAGCTTACACCATTCTCACTAGCTACTCAGGGATTCTGGAGTCACGCATTGCATTGTATAGACTATTCCTGTGGGTGCTGTCATATGCGCGTTGAAAATCTACGAACAGGCTGCAGAAATTTTTATCATATTCCCAGTGTTTTTCAAACAGTTGTCTTAGTGTGAAAATGTCATCCATTGTTGATTGATTTGGTCGAAAGCCAGCTAGATACTCCTATATGTTGTTCTCTATGAATGGTTGCAACTTTCTGAGGATAATGTTGGACAACGCCTTATACATTATATTCAACAAGCTGATTCCTCTGTAGTTATCACATATCATTTTGCTTCCCTTCTTGTATATTGGGAATATTATAGCCAATTTCCATTCTTCTGGATGAGTTTATGTATCTGTAGGTGTAAGCTCTCACCTCCCTCCTTGATTAACTCTGATGCTATTCTGTCCTCCCCTAGGACTTTGTTGTTTCTCAGTCCTTTGATTGCAATCTTCACGTCTTCTTCACTAACTTCCCATTCCTCTTCATATTTCCCTTCCTCTTTAGTGTCTGCGGGTATAACCAGTAGTACTGCAACCTTCATACAATGACCCGCTGCATTGTTGCCAAATTTATTCAAGATGGCGGCGCTGACGTCATCCAAGATGGCGGCATGTAGACTTGGCAACAGCGCATGATGTCATCCAAGATGGCGGAAATTGGCGGGAAAATAGGCCAATTGTGCTACGCCCACTAACCTAACCCTCGAGAAAAAATGGGAATTTTGAATTTTGGCAGCAAAATAGAGCAATTCTGCTTGTCCACTAACCTAACCTCCAGAAAAAATGCCGGGAATTTTGAATTTTGGCGGGAAAATAGACCAATTGGGCTACGTCCACTAACCTAAGCCTCCAGAAAAAATTGGCGCAAATTCAAATTCCAACAGGAAAATGCATGCAAAACTGTACTTGTCATTATTATTATTCATAATTATTGATTATCATTTATTAACATTCATTATCATTTATTATCATTCATTATCATTCCTTATCATTTATTATTAATACTATTATTATTATTTATTATTGGCCTACCTACACTAGAAAATTCACTCCAAATTCAAATTCCAGCACGATAATGGCTGCAAAACCGTTATTATTCATTTAATTCATCACTTATTATTATTGGCCTACCTCCACTAGAAAATTCGCTCCAAATTCAAATTCCAGCACGATAATGGCTTCAAAACCGTACTTGTCTTTATTATTATTCATTATCATTCATCATTTATTATTATTATTGGCCTGCCTCCACTAGAAAATTGCGCCAAATTCTATTTCCAACACGATAATGTCTCCAAAACTATACATCTGTTTATTATTATCATTTATTATTTATTCAAGATGTATGATTTCGGTGGGAAGAAAGCCATTTGCGTTACATCCATAGCAAAAAATCTGTCACAAGTTCAAATTCCAACACCATAATCTATTACACATATGAACTTTTGCCGTCACTTATCTTTTTTCACTGGTAACCTATCAAAATCGCGTCAAATAATAAAGTGCACTTATAGCTCTCTCTATACCTGCTCTCCAGCTATTGTCTACCGACATACAGTGCACAAATGGATTCCTGAATAGAGTTATTTGGAGAGTTTAAGAGTACAGAGTTCGTCTTCGGATACTGTGTACTGCATTATTTAAGAGCAGTTTTCTATTGTGTGGTGAAATTAGGAGTTGTTTACGTGTTAGTGGCCTGTGTCAGATGACCACAGTCGGATCAGTGCGGGTGTTTTGTGACAAATATACTCCACGACTAAATAAAAGGGCTCGAAATAAATAGAGTGCAGTCCTTCCTTACTTCTCTGAGCAGCACAGCGCAGTCTGAGAGGTTTTTGCGCAAAAACGGCAGTCTAGTCAGACTGTGAGTGAGTCAACAAATAACTGGACAAATTTATCTGTAGAGGAGTTACAGGTATGGATTGGAATGAAAGTCTTGATGGGTGTGTTGCCAAGTGCAGTGTACTACTGGAGGTCAGAACCTACCTTAGGTCAGCCTTACATATCGAAGCCTATGATGTGCAAAAAGTTTCAAAAAAGATATGTGAAACTATTGACATATTCTGATGTCGGGGGGTGTGTCCTGTGTACTAAGTCAGCTGGACCATGGACTGAGTGGCGAATACAGAGGGTGGTGGTGCTGCCTATATGTAGTTGTTTAAATGTAGACAGGTGCATGACTTTGAATAGTTGACGATTGGGAAGCGGGGTATTTTAGATTGGTTTTTATTTAGAGAAATTAAGAGTTGTTCGGTTCTATGGGCGTGAATGTTTTGAATTATTTAGGTGTGCTTCACACGTCTGTAGGCTGTGCAGTGAGTTTTATTTTTATTTTTTTTTTTTTGACGGTTTACAATTAGCAACCGTGTGTGTAGATCGTTATACATGAATTATGTAGGACTAGTTTGCAGGTCTGTATGCTGTGGGGGCATGTGAGAGCATGTGTTCTGTGATACATATACTCCATCCCTAAATAAATTGCTCCCAAATAAATAAAGTACACTCCTTCCTCCTTCCATCAGCCTAGTGCGGGGTGAGTCGTTTTACCAACGGCCCCCTAGGAATTGGTGGTGGTACGCCTCGTTTCCAACAATTTTCTTACGTTGGTAGCGAAGACGCAAGTGAGCTTTGTTTACTGGCAGATTTCACACTTGGCGCCTGATCCTAGGAGGAAGTGGCCGTCGGGTGGATGAGGTTAGTACAAGTGCCCTTTCTTTACGCGCAATTTTCTTTGGTTGGTAGCGAAAGCGCAAGTGAGGTTTCTTTACTGATAGAATTCAAACTCGGCGAGGGTTCCTAGGAAGAGATGGCGGTCCGGTCCTCGAAAAGTAGTTGTGGTGGGTGGCGAGCGGTCGGCATCGACAGGTTTGAAAGTGCCCAGGAAAACAACTTTCACGCCAAAAGTGTGGCAGGGTGTTCTTTGTGGAATGGCCGACCGTTGTGTGATTCAGCTCTGATGCAAACAATTTTGGTGGGAAACGTGCGGAGGCGACGAATCCGCGTGGTGAACGGACAAGGGACCGCTGTGACGTCAAACTCGGCAAGTTCCAGCGTGTCCACCGAAAACATGTTTACGACGTGGGAGCGATCGCCGGTCCAGCGGCTAGCGCGGGCCGCTGAAGCACGCCGGCAGTCCACTGCGAGTGGCCACCTCACGTGACAGGCATCGGCAGTGGGTCCGCGCGCTCACCGGCGTGGCCAAGAGGTGGCGACGATTTGAACTAATTCAGTTGGAGCGCGGACGTCATGGCGACTGCCCTGCGATATCAAAGATGTGTACTGATTGTGTTGGAGAACAAGTGATGACCATACTGCTTGAAATAAAGACTTCAGTTCCTTTCCCCCTGCAAAATCAAAGGACGTGACTTATATTACTATAAGTGCACTTCATTATTTGACGCGATATTGATAGGTTACCAGTGAAAAAAGATAAGTGACGGCGAAAGTTCGTACGTGTAATAGATTATGGTGTTGGAATTTGAACTTGTGACAGATTTTTTGCTATGGATGTAACGCAAATGGCTTTCTTCCCACCGAAATCATACGTCTTGAATAAATAATAAATGATAATAATAAACAGAAGTACAGTTTTCGAGACATTATCGTGTTGGAATTTGAATTTGGTGCAATTTTCTAGTGGAGGCAGGCCAATAATAATAATAAATGATGAATGATAATGAATAATAATCAGTAATAATAAAGACAAATACGATTTTGCAGCCATTATCGTGCTGGAATTTGAATTTGGAGTGAATTTTCTAGTGGAGGTAGGCCAATAATAATAATAATAATACAATAATAATACAAAGACACAAATACAGACATTAGACCATTCTTGCACAGACCACCAAATAACCCACTAGTCGAAACAACAATAACAACTATCAACACAATCATACAGTTCTCGCTTCCCGCGCCCGGGTTCCTGGGTTCGATTCCCGGCGGAGTCAGGGATTTTCTCTGCCTCGTGATGACTGGGTGTTGTGTGATGTCCTTAGGTTAGTTAGGTTTAAGTAGTTCTAAGTTCTAGGGGACTGATGATCATAGATGTTAAGTCCCATAGTGCTCAGCACCATTTGAAGCCACAATCATACACAACAAAATAAATGAAAATACAACTATGGAAGAGTTACAACTACTGGTTTATATAGGAGCACTCACTACACTAAATATACACACTAGGCAGAGATCAGAACCAACCAACACGCAGAAGAAACCCACAAAACCAGCATGGCAACACAGGCTACAGATCAGAATAGAAAAACTGAGAAAAGACATCGGACAGCTAACACAATTTATAAGAAATGAAATATCAGACAAAAAACGAAAAAGGTTAGGTAAAATCCCACAACAAGAAGCGATAGAGCAATTAGATGAAAAGAAGCAGAAATTACAGGCATTGGCCAAACGACTTAGAAGATACAAAAAAAGTGAAAGTAGAAGGAAACAAAACCAAACATTCAACACAAACCAAAAGAAATTTTACCAGACAATAGATAACACACACATTAAACGAGACAATCCACCAAACATGACAGACACGGAACACTACTGGAGCAACATATGGTCAAACCCGGTACAACATCACAGGCATGCACGGTGGATACAAGCAGAAACAGACACATACAAGATGATACCACAAATGCCTGAAGTGATAATTTTGCAACATGAAGTCACCCGAGCAATTAATTCTACTCACAATTGGAAAGCCCCTGGAAATGATAAAATAGCAAATTTCTGGCTAAAGAAACACATTCACATCTAACTAAATTATTTAACAGTTACGTTGCAGACCCATACACATTCCCAGATACACTTACACATGGAATAACTTATCTGAAACCTAAAGAACAAGCAGACACAGCAAACCCAGCAAAATAGCGCCCTATAACATGCCTACCAACAATATACAAAATATTAACTTCAGTCATTGCACAGAAATTAATGACACATACAACACAGAACAAAATTATAAATGAAGAACAAAAAGGCTGTTGCAAAGGAGCACGAGGATGTAAAGAGCAACTGATAATAGATACAGAGGCGACATATCAAGCTAAAACTAAACAAACCGGCCCGTAATTACAAACTTCTTTATGGAGAAATTCGAAGAACAGGCGTTAGGTACTGCCAGCAAGAAACCAAATGTATGGTTCCGATACGTGGATGATACGTTTGTGTTGTGGAGACATGGTAGGGAGGAACTAAGCCGGTTCCACGAACATCTGAACAGTATAAACTCAAGAATTCAGTTTACAATGGAGGAGGAGGTAGACGGCAAACTACATTTCCTCGATGTGCTTGTGTTTAGAAACGAAAATGGTAGTTTGGGCCACTCAGTGTACCGCAAACCTACGCACACGGACCGTTATTTGCACCGGGATTCGAACCACCACCCACAACAGAAGCGGGGTGTTATCAAGACGTTAGCGGACAGAGCTAGAAATATTTGTGAACCTGAGTTGCTCGACGCTGAGATGGAACATCTCCACAATGCACTAACGAAGAACGGATATTCGTCCGCCGAAATAAAACGTGCGTTGAGGCAGCCACGCAGAAATCATACTGACGTACATGCTACTGCAAAATCTAAGGTTTTCCTGCCGTTTGTTAAAAGTGTAACGAAAAGAATAGGGAGGATCTTGACGAAGCGGAATATTACCGTAATTTACAAGCCCACCAGGAAGATACAGGAATACCTTAGGCCTGCCAAGGAAAAATCTGGAGTGTATAGGATCCCATGCAGCTGTGGTGATGTTTATGTGGGTACCACCAAAAGAACTGTTTCTAAACGTTTGGAAGAGCACAAGGGAAATTGTAGAAGAGGAGAAACGGAACGATCAGCTGTTGCGGAGCATGCTTTCCAGCCAGGGAACCACAATATTCGTTTCGAGGAGACGTAAGTACTAGCGGCCACGAGCGGATACTACGAAAGGCTCTACAGGGAGGCAATCGAAATCGCTAAACACCCAAATAATTTCAACCGAAAGGAGGAGGGCGTCAAATTAAACGGTATATGGATGCCGGTGTTAAAGAAGATGTGTACCTCTCGTCCACTGCTGGGTGATGGCAACGGCGATCGACGGCGACGGACAGCGGCCAATTGCACTGACGTTTTCAAAACACGTGACGTCACGCCGCGGCGCGGGGGCGCGCGGACACGGAATTTAGCGGCAGTCAGTAGCGAGCCAGTGTGTGTGTTGGATCTTCCATCAAGCTACGGACCCCCTTGAAGATGTCTCCCGCAGTCGGAGACGAAACGTTGGGAATCGCCACAGAATTCATCAACCGACCACGGCATAACAGCCCGGATAATTATAATGGACATGATATTTCCGGCCGTGAAAGTTTACATTTTAGTATCAAAAAGCTTTTGATAGTGTACCCCACACATGGTTACTACAAATATTGGAAATATATAAAGTAGATCCTAAATTGATACAGTTCCTAAACACAGTAATGAAAAATTGGAAAACCACACTCAATATCCAAACAAATTCAAATAATATCACATCACAGCCAATACACATTAAGCGTGGAATACACCAAGGAGACTCATTAAGTCCTTTCTGGTTCTGCCTTGCTCTGAACCCACTATCCAACATGCTAAATAATACAAATTATGGATACAATATTACTGGAATATACCAACACAAATCACACATTTGCTATACATGGATGATCTAAAACTACTGGCAGCAACAAATCAACAACTCAACCAATTACTAAAGATAACAGAAGTATTCAGCAATGATATAAATATAACTTTTGGAACAGACAAATGTAAGAAAAATAGCATAGCAAAGGGAAAACACACTAAACAAGAAGACAGCGACTACATAGAAGCGATAGAAAAAACAGATGCCTATAAATACACTCCTGGAAATGGAAAAAAGAACACATTGACACCGGTGTGTCAGACCCACCATACTTGCTCCAGACACTGCGAGAGGGCTGTACAAGCAATGATCACACGCACGGCACAGCGGACACACCAGGAACCGCGGTGTTGGCCGTCGAATGGCGCTAGCTGCGCAGCATTTGTGCACCGCCGCCGTCAGTGTCAGCCAGTTTGCCGTGGCATACGGAGCTCCATCGCAGTCTTTAACACTGGTAGCATGCCGCGACAGCGTGGACGTGAACCGTAAGTGCAGTTGACGGACTTTGAGCGAGGGCGTATAGTGGGCATGCGGGAGGCCGGGTGGACGTACCGCCGAATTGCACAACACGAGGGGCGTGAGGTCTCCACAGTACATCGATGTTGTCGCCAGTGGTCGGCAGAAGGTGCACGTGCCCGTCGACCTGGGACCGGACCGCAGCGACGCACGGATGCACGCCAAGACCGTAGGATCCTACGCAGTGCCGTAGGGGACCGCACCGCCACTTCCCAGCAAATTAGGGACACTGTTGCTCCTGGGGTATCGGCGAGGACCATTCGCAACCGTGTCCATGAAGCTGGGCTACGGTCCCGCACACCGTTAGGCCGTCTTCCGCTCACGCCCCAACATCGTGCAGCCCGCCTCCAGTGGTGTCGTGACAGGCGTGAATGGAGGGACGAATGGAGACGTGTCGTCTTCAGCGATGAGAGTCGCTTCTGCCTTGGTGGCAATGATGGTCGTATGCGTGTTTGGCGCCGTGCAGGTGAGCGCCACAATCAGGACTGCATACGACCGAGGCACACAGGGCCAACACCCGGCATCATGGTGTGGGGAGCGATCTCCTACACTGGCCGTACACCACTAGTGATCGTCGAGGGGATACTGAATAGTGCACGGTACATCCAAACCGTCATCAAACCCATCGTTCTACCATTCCTAGACCGGCAAGGGAACTTGCTGTACCAACAGGACAATGCACGGCCGCATGTATCCAGTGCCACCCAACGTGCTCTAGAAGGTGTAAGTCAACTACCCTGGCCAGCAAGATCTCCGGATCTGTCCCCCATTGAGCATGTTTGGGACTGGATGAAGCGTCGTCTCACGCGGTCTGCACGTCCAGCACGAACACTGGTCCAACTGAGGCGCCAGGTGGAAATGGCATGGCAAGCCGTTCCACAGGACTACATCCAGCATCTCTAGGATCGTCTCCATGGGAGAATAGCAGCCTGCATTGCTGCGAAAGGTGGATATACACTGTACTAGTGCCGACATTGTGCATGCTCTGTTGCCTGTGTCTATGTGCCTGTGGTTCTGTCAGTGTGATCATGTGATGTATCTGACCCCAGGAATGTGTCAATAAAGTTTCCCCTTCCTGGGACAATGAATTCACGGTGTTCTTATTTCAATTTCCAGGAGTGTATCTAGGATACAGACAAAAAATAGGAATAGATAATACAAATATTAAAGAAGAACTAAAAGAAAAATATAGACAAAGACTAACAAAAATACTGAAAACAGAATTGACAGCAAGAAACAAGACAAAAGCTATAAATACTTACACTATACCAATATTGACCTAATCATTTGGAGTAGTGAAATGGAGTAACACAGACCTAGAAGCACTCAATACACTTACACGATCACAATGCCACAAATATAGAATATATCACAAACATTCAGCAACAGAAAGATTCACATTAAGCAGAAAGGAAGGAGGAAGGGGATTTATCGACATAAAAAACCTACATTATGGACAGGAAGACAATTTAAGAAAATTCTTTATAGAACGAGAAGAAACTAGCAAAATACACAAAGCAATCACTCATATAAATACATAGGCTACACCATTGCAATTTCATAATCACTTATACAACCCTTTAGTTCACATAACATCAACATATACGAAGAAAGTAAATTGGGAAAAGAAAACACTACATGGCAAGCACCCGTATCATCTAATACAGCCACGCATCGATCAAGACGCATCCAACACATGGCGAAGAAAGGGCAATACATACAGTGAGATTGAAGGATTCATGATTGCAATACAGGATCAAACAATAAACACCAGATATTACAGCAAGCATATTATTAAAGATCCCAATACCACAACAGATAAACGCATACTTTGCAAACAACAAATGGAAACAGTAGATCACACCACAAGCGGATGTACAATACTAGCAAATACAGAGTACACCAGAAGACATAACAATGTAGCAAAAATAAAACAACAATAAAACAACACGTTCCCACATACAAGTATACACCACAAAATCTACTGGAGAATGATGAATATAAATTATACTGGAACAGAACCATTATAACAGATAAAACAACACCACATAACAAACCTGTCATCATACTCACCAAGAAAAAGAAGAAATTAACGCAACTAATCGAAATATCCATACTCAATACAACAAATATACAGAAGGTAACAGAAGAAAAAAATTGAAAAATACATCCAACTGGCTGAGGAAGTCAAGGACATGTGGCATCAGGATAAAGTTGACATTATACCAATTATACTATCAACTACAGAAGTCATACTACACAATATCCAACAGTACATCAACGCAATACAGCTACATCCAAACGTATATATACAACTACAGTAATCTGTATTTATTGATACATGTTCAATTACCCGAAAGTTCCTAAATGCATTGTAACATATACTTTACAGTTAAAAGGAAGTCACACTTGATCAAGGTCCACGTCACTTTCCATTTTTAACCAGACATAATGTCTGAGAAAGGAAAGAAATAACAATAATAACAATAAATGATAATGAATGTTAATAAATGATAATCAATAATAATGAATAATAATAATGACAAGTACGGTTTTGCATGCATTATCCTGTTGGAATTTGAATTTGCGCCAATTTTTTCTGGAGGCTTAGGTTAGTGGATGTAGCCCAATTGGTCTATTTTCCCACCAAAATTCAAAATTCCCGCCATTTTTTCTGGAGGGTAGATTAGTGTACATAGCAGAATTGGTCTATTTTGCCGCCAAAATTCAAAATTCCCGCCATTTTTTCTGGAGGGTAGATTAGTGTACATAGCAGAATTGGTCTATTTTGCCGCCAAAATTCAAAATTCCCGCCATTTTTTCTCGAGGGTTAGCTTAGTGGACGTAGCACAATTGGCCTATTTTCCCGCCAGAATCCGCCATCTTAGTTGACGTCATGCGCTGTTGCCAAGTCTACATGCCGCCATCTTGGATGACGTCAGCGCCGCCATCTTGAATAAATTTGGCAACAATGCAGCGTGTCGTCGTACGAAGGTTGCCCTACAACTAACATCTCATCTGGGTCTGGGCGATTCAACAGTTCTGAGGAGTGTTCTTTCCATCTTTCTACAATTCTTTCCTTGTCATTTATCAAGCTGCCATTCTTATCTCTACTGAAAAAAGTTGGGCTCTGAAATCCTCGTTTCCGATTTTTTATGCATTGGAAGAATTGTCTTGAATTCTTGTTTTGGCTCTCTCCCTCAACTGGCTAGCAAACTGGTTAGATATGTTCTCTTCTCTGCTTTTAGCATTCGCTTTGTCTTTCTTCTGACTTTGATGAAATGTTCCCATTTCTGCTCCTTCTCCCTGTGAGCTAGCCAGTTCCCTCATCTTCCTTCAATTTTCTGTAGTTGGCTCGTTGAACCATTTCCTCTTCTTCATTATCTTCTTTCTTCCCAATATGTCCTCCGCTACACTTAGTACCGTGGACTTTATTTCTTTCCACTTTTCCTCCACATTCTCTCTTGCTTCCAGGGTCTCCAGGACCTCAACACAGTTTTTGATTTCTAGAGCATATTGATCTTTAATGGCACTTTCTCGTAGTTTATCAACATTCAAAGCAGGTTCTAGTGTCACCTTCTTCTTATGCATGTAGGTGAACATGAGTTTAAGCCTGCACATAATGAGGAAGTGGTTTGATGCAAATTTGGCTCATCTATATGACCTGACGTCCATGACTCTATGGCTATAGCGCTGGTCCACCGAGATGTGATCTATCTGATTGGTGGGTCTTCCATCTGGTGAGCATCATGTTCCCTTATGTATTCTCTTGTGCTCGAAATAAGTCGAACTTACTCTCAGGTTCTTTGAGATAGCTACATTGATCATCCTCTGACCATTCTCGTTTGTCTCATCATGCAATCTATGGCTTTCTATAGTTAGTATGTAGAATTCTTGTTTTCCTGCTTTTCCATTAAAATCTCCCAGCACTATCCTGATATTTCTAGTTGGTGTGCTCTCAAATGTTTGTTCTAGCTGGTCATAGAACTCTTCCTTTTCCTCATCTGTTTTATCCTCAGTCAGGGCATGAACATTGATGAATGTGATGTCTGACACTTGGTTTCCAAGTACTATGTAGGGTATTCTCTTGCGAACAGCTTTGAATTTCTTAAACGAATTTGCTGCTTAGTTGTGTATTACAACACTAGTGGCGGCCGAGGTGACCAAGCGGTTCTAGGCGCTACAGTCTGGAACCGCGCGACCGCTACGGTCGCAGGTTCGAATCCTGCCTCGGGCATGGGTGTGTGTGATGTCCTTAGGTTAGTTAGGTTTAAGTAGTTCTAAGTTCTAGGGGACTGATGACCTCAGAAGTTAAGTCTCATAGTGCTCAGAGCCATTTGAACCATTTTTTTGAACAACACAAGTTTATCTACACATCCGCCATAGAACAGTGTGTATCCATTCTCTTTGTGAGTTCCCTTCCTAGCCATCTTGTCTCTTGTGCCGCCACCAGGTCCAGTTTATATCCGTTAATTTCTGAGACCATAGTCTGGATGGTACCTGGTCTATACAGTCTCTGAACACTCCAAGATCCAAAATTAAAATTTCTAAATTGTATATCGTTATTCTTTTGCAGTTTTCGTATTCCATTGTATCCCTCCATGTCCGAGCCAAGTTTCTGTTTCATAATAAAGAGTTTTTTACAGGATTGTGTTGTTAGCCCAATGCCCAAACCTCCTCCTTTTTCCGGGCTTGGGACCGGCAGCGGCTGTTGCAAGGCAACTGACCCCAGGTGGAGCTACTGAAATACAAAGAAGAAGAAAAAAGAATATTCCAAATATTCCAGTCACTGTCTTCCTCTACAGTTTTTTCCCTCTACAGCTCCCTCTAGTACCACGGAAGATATTCCTTGATGTCTTAACTGACATCCTACCATCCTGTCGTGTCCCTTCTTCTTCTTAATGTTTTCCATATATTCCTTTCCTCACCGATTCTGTGGAGAACACACTCGTCCCTTATCTTATCCGTCTACCTAATTTTCAAAATTCATCTGTAGCACCTCATCTCAAATACTTCGATTTTCTTCTGCTCCGGTTTTCCCACAGTTTGTGTTTCACTATCACACAATCCTGTGCTCCAAACGTACATTCTCAGACATTTATTTTCACTTTCATTGAGGATAGCCTGGTCATTAGCGAATCGTATCATTGATATCCTTTCAGCTTGTATTTTTAATTCCTCCCTTGAACCTTTCTTTCATTTCCCTCTTCGATGTATAGACCCAGTATGGGTGAAAGACTACATATCTGTCTTAAACCCTTTTTAATTCGAACACTTCTTTCTTGGTCTTCCATTCCTATTATTACCTCTTGTCTCTTGTACATGTTTTGTATTGCTCGTCTCTCCCTATAGTTTACCCCTATTTTCCTCATAATTTAGAACATTTTTCACCATTTGACGTTCTCGAATGGTTTTTCCAGCTCGACAAATCCTATGAGTGTGTCCTGATTTTTCTTTAGTGTTGTTTCCATTATCAACAGCAAATCAGAATTGCGTCTCTGGTGCTTTTTACCTTTCCCAAAACCAAAGTGATCGTCAATTAACACATCCTAAAATTTTTTTTCGATTCATCTATATATTATTCTTGTCCGCAACTTGGATGCATGAGATCTCTAGCAGTCTTCCGAATTGTGTGGATCATACTTTTCCGAAAGTAAGATGGATGTTAGTAGTCATTTTGTTACTACTTCCCCCAATTATTTTAGAAATTCTGGCGGAATGTTATCTATCCCTCTGCCTTATTTGATCGTAAGTCTTCTAAAGTTCTTATAAATTTTGATTCTAATACTGGATTCCTTATCTCTTCTGAACTGACTCCTGTTTCTTCTACTAATAGAGCACACAAACCTTCCTCCTCATAGAGGCCTTCAATGTTCTCTATCCACCTACGTGCTCTCTCTTCTTCATTTCCCATTGCTCTCTTTATGTTACCACCTTCGCTTTTAATTTCACCAAAGTTTTTTTTTATTTTTCTATAGGCAGAGCCAGACCTTCTGGCAGTCATTCCTTTTTCGATTTACTAAGATTTTCCATGCAGTCATTTCGTCTTAGCTTCCCTGCATTTCTTATTTATTTCGTTCCTCAGCAAGTTGTATTTCCGTATTCCTTAATTTCCCCCATCATTTTCGTACTTCCATCTTTCACTGATCAAGTGAAGTATTTCTTCTGTTAGCCATGGTTTCTTGGCAGTTACCTTCTTCGTATCAATGGCTTCTGTGATTGACCTTCTTAGAGATATCCGTTACTCTTAAACTGAACTGACTACTGAGCTATCCTTACCACAGTATCTACATCCTTGGATAACCTCAAACGTATCACTTCCTTCCTCAGTACTTCCATATCCCATTACTTTGTGGATTGATTCTTCCTGATTAGTCTCTTAAACTTCAGCCTATCCTTCATCTTTATCTGAAATCTTCCCGTAATCCCCTGGTCTTTTCCAAGTATACCACCTTTTCTTGTGATCCTTCAACAAAGTATTCGCTATTAGTAGCAGAAATTTATTGCAGAACTCAATTAATCTTTCTTCTCCCTCATTCCTAGTACCAAGCCCATAGTCTCCCATAACACTTTTTTCTACTTCTTACCCTACAATCGCCATTCCAAACCCCCATAAAAGCAGGACAAAGCAGTCACCACTCCACACTGCATTTTTGCCAAATTTATTCAAGATGGTGGACATAGATGTGGCAATGTTGCAGTGACGTCATGGCAAGAAGTCAAATTTTGGCATGAAAGTAGGTCAATTGGCCTACCTCCACTAATCTAACTCCAGAGCCCCCTCCCCCTCCACTCCGCCAACCGCTGTGACCGAGCGGTTCTAGGTGCTTCAGACTGGAACCATGCTGCTGCTATGTTTGCAGGTTCAAATCCTGCCTCAGGCGTGGATGTGTGTGATGTCCTTAGGTTAGTTAGGTTTAAGTAGTTCTAAATCTAGGGGACTGATTACCTCGGATGTTAAGTCCCATAGTGCTTAGAGCCATTTGAACCATTTGATTCTCCACTCCCCTCCCCTCCTTTATCTGAAAATTGGCGGGTAAAGGACTCAGGACTGCTTTATAGGGCTGACTTAAGCCTTTATTTTGTATGCATTGTTTATTTAAACAATTTGAGTTGTCATAGGCAGTAACTCCATCCAGTGTGTTCACACTGAGGTCCAGAGTCCAACACACCTAGTTCACAACACTGCTACCAGAAAGTGCTGTTGGCCTTCCCCCTCCCCTCCTGTGATGCAATCCAAGAGGTGGTCTGGAGGAAAAAAGGACTAGTTGCTGACTAGACTGCTGGACGTAATTGTTTAGTGTGTTCAATGGATGAGATGTCTATGCTGGAGAAGGAGTAGTTAAACAGGTATATTAGCTGTAATCATGCAGCTTATGAATGTGTCCACAGCCACCTGCACAATGTTTGGAAAGCAATGATATTTGGTGAAGATGAATAGACTTCATCAAATAATGAAGATGCAGCAGGATGAGGTTCAAAAAATGGCTCTGAGCACTATGGGACTTAACAGCTGAGGTCATCAGTCCCCTAGAACTTAGAACTACTTAAACCTAACTAACCTAAGGTCATCACACACATCCATGCCCGAGGTAGGATTCGAACCTGTGACCGTAGCGGTCGTGCGGTTCCAGACTGAAGCGCCTAGAACCACTCGGCTACTCCAGATGGCGCAGGATTAGGCTAAGTTACACTTTGCAGCTTATGATGATAAATGTGTGTGCTGTAACTATAGATCATTTGATAATAGTCCAGTCAGTCTTCTGAAGCACAAGAGGCAAGACGTTCACCTACTCCGGGGCAAGCATCCATGTGTAAAATTGAGGAAATGAATGAATTTAATATGTGTACTACATGAAAATACACTGGTGAGGACCCTATCCATAACCGCCTACACAATGAGTGGAAAGAAACGATAATCGATGAGCATGTGGTGAATACTTTTCGACAAACAAAGGCAACGCAGCAGGATGGCATGAAGATGCATTTCAGTACTCACACAGATAATAATAACAATAATAATAATAATAATAAAGATTTTATTGTCTTTAGGCCATTACAGCAATTGACAACGTCAAATGAAGTTACAATTTATAATACAGTGTGATAAGGTATTGACTACTGAAATATTTTAGCTTATATTACAATAAATGTACAGTGGGTCATCTGTTGGATTACTGCATTTTACAGTTGAAGAATTCATTGATATCATAGAACGGGTGGGCAATAAACCATTCATGCAGTCTTTCTTTGAATGTATGTTCAGGAAGATCCTGTATGTGGCAGCTTATTAAATAGCTTGTGTCCTGTGACTTCATAGCTATTTATTGATTTTGATAGTCTATGTAAGGCGTGTATATGTGTTTGATGCTTCTTGTGTTGTAACAATGTACATTTTCTCTACGTTTCACATCGTGTAGGTTCTTCTTCGTAAAGATTAAGACATTGTATATATAGAGGTTTATTACAGTCATAATTTTTTGTTTAGTAAATAAGGGTTTGCAGTGAGCCTTATGTGAAGAATTTGTAATTATCCTAATGGCTTTCTTCTGCAATAATAGGATGTCATGTATATGACTACAGTTACCCCACAAGATAATGCCATAGGATATTATACTCTGGAAAATGCAAAATAAGATGATCTGATGTATGTTTCAGGTACACAATTTCTGAGTTGTCTTAATAAATAAATTACTCTAGATAGTTTACTACTAATATAGTTTACATGTTGGCCCCAGGATAACTTTTCGTCTAAATAAACTCCCAGGAATTTAACAGAACTAGGGTCATCAGGTAGTGGCTTTTCTCTTAGAGTGAAGATTATCTGCTGAGTTTTATTTTCATTTAGCAGGAAACCATTTGCTCTGAACCAATATGCTGCATGAGTGAGTGTATTTTCAGCACAGGTTTTAAGATCATTAAGATTGTTACTGCTATGGAGAAAAGTCGTATCATCTGCATACAATACAGTGGTGGATCTAATAAACGAGGGGAGGTCATTGATCATTATCAGAAACAGGAAGGGCCCCAGTACAGATCCCTGAGGCACACCTACTTTAACATTTTCTATGTTTGACATTTCCTTACCAACACAAACTACCTGTTTACGGTTGTTGAGATAAGCTTTTAATAGTCTGAGACTGTTTTATTTGATGCCGTAGAATTCTAGTTTCTCTAGTAGTGGCATGTGCTCAACACAGTCGAAGGCCTTGCTTAGGTCACAGAATGAGACCTGAGCAAAGCCTTTGTTCTCAAAAACTTTGAGGATGTAACTGACTACCGTGTTGATTGCATCAATGGTCGACAGATTCTTCCTAAACCCGTATTGTGTAGCATTAATTATTCCTAGGTTCTCAAAGTGAGATGATAATTGTTGGTACATGATGCATTCTATTAACTTGGAGAATGCGGGTACTATTGAAATAGGCCTGTAGCTAGATGGAGAGTCTTTATCTCACTTTTTGTATACTGGGACGATCCTAGACAGTTTTAACTCATCAGGAAAATATCCCTCAAGTAAGCACTTGTTTATGCAATGGGTTAAGGGGTAGAGAATGCGGTCACACACTTTTTTTAGTAGGTTGCATGATATGCCATATATATCTAAGCTATCAGATGATTTCAGTTGTTTTATGACCCCTTGTACATATCTAGGCGATACTTCGGAGAAGGTTACCATGCTTGTATTTAGTGACTGTCTACCCCAATTTTGGGAGAGTAACTCTGATGGACTAATGTCTGGTTTGATAATTGCGTCTCCTATTTCTTTCACTGAATTAATAAAAAACTCATTGAGTGTTTGTGGTGGGATATTAATTTTGTCTTTTTTAGTATCTCTGGCAGCACTGTTAATTACTTTCCAAGCGGTTTTGCATTTATTGGTGGAATTATGTATGCTGTTGGCATTGTAGGTTTTTTGGCTTGCAGGATGGCTTTTTTGTATTCATTCCTGCATTCCACATAGGCTGATTTGGCACAGTCAGACTTCATACTATTGTATATGTTGTACAGTAACAAAACTTGTTTCTTTAGATCTGTCAGCTGTTTATTGTACCATATATTTTGTCTGTTTTGAGATCTGGATTTGTGGCTGCTGTCCATTATTTTGATTTTCTGTATGGGAATACTATGGTTAAATAGGGTCAAGAATGCATTAAAAAATCTATCAAATATTATTTTGGCTGGCAGGTCATTACTTGATGTGTAATGTCCATCGACACTACAATGGCCAAACCAGTCTCTGTCAGCAAGGGAATTACAAAATGTGTTAATTTTATCCCCAGTTTTGGGTCTGGTAGATTCTTGTGCTGAAATTGCCTACTTTTCTGAAATTGCCTAGCACCCCAAATCAACTTCACCCTATTCCAATATAAACCATAGGTTTACCTTGAGGTTTGGAGACCAACTGCCACCTGAGTGCGCTGTCGGTCCTCCCCTACACCTCTCCCATGGCGTGATCCAAGATGGTGGTCTGGAAAAAACGGGCAGGACCAATAGGAGCCCTGAATCCAGTTGTGAGAGGCTTCAGCCAATATGATGGCAGTATCTGGTGACATCATTGGAGGGGATATAGGGCAGGGTCAGCATCTCCATGTCCTCAGTCTCACACAGTCAGCCAGCAGCAGCAGCAGCAGCAGAAGAATAATAAGAACCATAGAGCATCAGCAACAGTCGAGATCTTAGTCTGCATGTAATGCTCCTTCTCCTCTTTGTTCAGCAGTATCCTTAGATATGTCGAAACCTGCGGGGGCGAGCTCCAACGTTTCGACCTCTGCTATGTCCGCACCTGCAGCATACACAGCCGCCATCTTGTCGAGACCTGCATCGACCTCTGAGATCTGTGGCACCAACAACCATAGATCATCAGCAACAGTCGAGATCTTAGTCTCCATGTAATGCTACTTCTCCTCTTTGTTCAGCAGTATCCTTCGATATGGCGAAACCTGCGGGGGCCAGCTCCAACATTTCGACCTCTGTTTAGTGAAACTAAACTTCTAATTGCTGTTGTTTATAGGTCCCCTAACTCCGACTTCAGAGCATTTTTGCTTAAGCTAGAGAGGGTTCTTGATTCACTTGGTAGGAAGTACCAGAAAGTAGTTATATGTGGTGACTTCAATATTAATTTTGTACATGATTGTGCAAGGAAAAGGATGTTGGTAGATCTCCTAAATTCGTATGATCTGATGCAAACTGTGTTTTTTCCAACTAGGGTGCAGGGGAATAGTAGCACAGTCACAGACAATATTTTTATTCATTCTTCATTACTAGATGGGCATTCTGTTAGTAAAAGGGTCAATGGCCTTTCAGACCATGATGTACAAATTTTAACAGTAAAAGGTTTTTGTACTCAAACAAACGTCGTATTTAATTACAAACTATGTAGGAAAGTTAATCCAACAGCAATAGAGAGTTTTTCAAAACTGGTCAAGGAACAAGAGTGGCAAGATGTTTATAGTACCGATAATATAGATGATAAATACAATACTTTCCATAACACATTTCTCATGATCTTTGAGAGTTGCTTTCCATTAGAACATTCTAAATGGGGTACTAGCAGTAATGGACAGCCCGGTTGGCTGACTAGTGGGATAAGGATATCACGTAGAATAAAGTGGGAATTATATCAAAATGTTAGAAGTAGTCACAATCAAGCTACGGTGGCTCAGTACAAACAGTATTGTAAGGTGCTTAAAAGTGTTATTAGCAAGGCAAAAAGTATGTGGTATGCAAATAGAATAGCTAATTCACAGGATAAAACTAAAGCCATATTGTCAGTTGTGAAGGAGGTGTCTGGTCAGCAGCACAAGGTTGATGATATAAATTCAGTTTGCAGTAATAATATTTCTGTTACTGATAAATCAGATATATGTACAGTATTTAACAACCATTTTCTGAGCATTGCTGGTGAATTAAATAAAAATTTAGTTTCTACAGGAAATCATATAAATTTCTTAGCAAATGCCTTTCCGAGATTGATGCCTGAAATACTCCTTTGTGATACAGACAAGAGGGAGATTGAGTCAATAGTTAAATCACTGAAGACTAAGGACTCTCATGGTTATGATGGAGTGTCTAGTAGAATATTAAAGTACTGTGCTGCAAATGTTAGCCCTGTATCTAGCCATATTTGTAATTTTTCCTTTAGGAATGGTCAGTTTCCTAAGCGATTAAAGTACTCAGTAGTAAAGCTGCTTTATAAAAAGGGAGAAAGGGATAATGTAGATAATTTTAGACCTATTTCTATGCCATCAGTGTTTGCAAAAGTTATCGAAAAGGCTGTGCATGTAAGGTTAATTGATCATTTTATATCACACGATTTGCTATCAAATGTACAGTTTGGCTTTAGAAGTCGTTTGACAACTGAAAATGCTATAATCTCTTTTCTCTGTGAGGTACTGGATGGGCTAAACAAAAAGTTTCGAACGCTTGGCGTATTTTTTGATTTAACAAAGGCATTTGACTGTGTTGATCTCACAATATTGCTCCAGAAGTTGGATCGTTGCAGAATAAGGGGAGTAGCTCACAATTGGTTCACCTCTTACTTTAGCAACAGGCAGCAAAAGGTCATTATTCACAATGTTGATAACGGGTGTGATGTGGGATGTGAGTGGGGTACTGTCAAGTGGGGGGTACCCCAGGGATCAGTGTTGGGGCCACTCCTGTTCCTTATTTATATAAATGATATGCCCTCTAGTATTATGGGTAACTCTAAAATATTTCTGTTTGCTGATGACACTAGCTTGGTAGTAAAGGATGTTGTGTGCAACATTGACTCGGTTTCATGTAGTGCAGTACATGACCTCAGTTCATGGCTTGTAGAAAATAAACTAACATTAAATCACAGGAAGACTCAGTTTTTACAGTTTCTAACACACAATTCAACAAAACCCAACGTTTTAATCTCACAGAATGGGCATATGATTAGTGAAACTGAAAAGTTCAAATTCCTAGGTGTTCAGATAGATAGTATGCTGTTGTGGACAGCCCACGTTCAGGATCTTGTTCAAAGAGTTAATACTGCCATTTTCACTATTCGAACGGTATCAAAAGTGAGTGGTACTTCGACACGTAAATTAGTCTACTTTGCATATTTTCATTCACTTATGTCATATGGTATTATGTTTTGGGGTAACTCTTCCCATTCTAAAAGGATATTTTTGGCTCAGAAATGGGCAGTTCGGGCAATAAGTGGTGTGAGTTCACGAACCTCTTGTCGACTTCTGTTCACGAGTCTGGGTATTTTGACATTGGCCTCTCAATATGTATATTCCTTATTGTCGTTTCTTGTTACCAATATTAGTTTATTTCCAACAATAAGCAGCTTTCCCTCGGTTAATACTCGGCAGAAATCAAACCTCCGTTTGGATCGGACTTCCTTAACTCTTGTGCAAAAAGGTGTGCAGTATACTGCTGCATCCATTTTCAATAAGCTTCCACTCGAATTCAAAAATCTTAGCAGTAATCCGCACGCTTTCAAATCGAAACTGAAGAGTTTCCTCCTGGGTCACTCCTTCTACTCTGTCGAGGAGTTCCTTGAAAAATTAAGCTGATTCTCATTGTAATGCTGATAGCGCTTGCTTAAAGTTATGGGCTGATTTTCTTTCAGGTTCATGAACATTTATTTTTATCTGTTATTACTTTTATGTTGTAAGTTCATGTACTGACACGTTCCATGACCTTGGAGATTTTCTCCTCGATTTGGTCCTACGGAACTTGACATGTAAATAAAAATAAATAAAAATAACAACCTCCAGCATGTCCGAACCTGTAGCGACCACATGGTATCCTGTAGTGCACACAGACCACTTGCTGGAGCAGGAGAAGAAGCTGTTATTATCTGTCCCACTCACTGATTTGGGCAATGAGGACGCCCAGTAGGTTCTTAACATTCCAAATGCTGCTGGTGGTCCCAAACAACAACAAGCTGGAGATCAGTACTGGTCACTGACGTACGATCCATCCCATCAGAACATTCCTGTGGTAGTGCAGGGACAGAGTGCAGATGCTGTGGTGCTGGGGATAGGAATGTTCCACATAAAGCCAACTTTGCTGGAGCAGGATATGGAGTTGTTATTATCCGTCACACTTGTCGATCTGTGTGGTGAGGATGCATGGTCTGCTCCCAACACGTCGAATGCTGCTGGTGGGCCTAGACAACAGCAAGACGCAGGACAGCACTGTTCATCAACATACAACCTATCCTAGCAGAACATCTCTGTGCTAGTGCAGGGGCAGAGTGCAGAATCTGAGAATAAGAAGATATCAAGTATGCCCATGCTTTTCAGTTCTACATACAACTTGACTCCTAGAGGAACGAAATGTATAGATGTGGATATAGAAGCACATCATGACTGGCGCTCACACGTGGGAATAGAAATTGAAAATGGGTCAAAGGGTGTTAAAGTACCTATTTCTGAGTTAGACTGGGACGAAAAATGTCGTGCAGAGCGCTATGTCAATCAGCAGATGGCCACAGAGTATTATCCATCTCATAACCCCTCCCCCCACCCCTGAACATTCGCCTTATTGATGTGACGCTATCTATTACAACAGTGTATGACGACTCTGCACTATGTGTGAAATCGGGTGAGAAGAGTGTTTATCTGCAGAGATTGAGTCAAAGGTTGCTGAGCATAGACTCTGCATACAGTGATGTTGTAAACTTTCTACATGTGCATAGCTTACATGTTGATGACTTGGAGCAGTATATTTGTTTGTGCATAAGCACACAGAAAAAAGAGAAACAGACTAAATGTGCGCATAAAAACCAGAGTATTGTGAGGTGCCCATCAGCTTGAAGGAGATACCTGCAGAATTTATTGCATATCAGAAACCTTTATTTGGGAAACACTGTACAGGGGCAAATAAGAAAATAAAGGAAGGGTCTGATGATTTTTTGAAATATTGCATGATACACTGAGACAGTCACCCACCTGTGGAGTATTTGCTTTAGCAAAGTCCCCCATGGATCCCTCACTCAAAGAAAAGAAGCATGTCATCATAGGTCAATAATTCGATGCTGCACATTGATTTCTTAAGCATTGTGTCCCAAGACGACCCATATGTATTTCGACAGGAATTTCTCAGGTGTCAATTATGAAAGGGATGCCACCACCTATTGCTTGCAGGACCCAAATGGACACCTGTGCGTGGCTTAGCAGCTGACAGCTGTGTCGTCACTTCCCGGGGCCGCCGGTGCATCTCCACTCCTGGAGGTACATGCGGAGTCGTCGGCGTCGGTGTCGGGCATCGGGTGGTGGGATGTATTTTTTATTAGCGATCTTTTGTTTAACCTATATTCCATCGATTTCACCAACCAATACGAAGTTGCGAATTAAAAAAAACTACTACTTACTTGTGAAGAATATCGATTTAATTATTTTGCGTAATTTTTTATACCAATGTGGTGTTAGCCGTACAATAGCTAAGGGGAGAGTGTGTGTGAGTGGGTGACATGGAGCAGAACAGCAGGTTAAGTGCAGAACACTAGGTTAATTTGCATAATTTTTTATGAAAAACGCAGTACAGTAGTTTAAGCGGTGGGTGACAAAGAAGAATGCGCCAGAAATGGCGTTCAAAAGGATGTGAAATTCTAAAATTGTACCAGAAAATGGTGGGAGGGCATAACTAATTACTTAATTTGGAATCAAAGGCGGTGCAATAGTTTAAGGAAATGGAGGTGACTTAGAAAGAGACTTAACAGAACAACAGGTTAAGTGTCAACAAAGGGCCAAACATTAGGTTAAGACACCCAGAGTACAATGCAGAACATTAGATTATGCAACATGTTTACCCCATGTAATTACTTCTTACAAGACCTATATGTTTCCAAACAACAGAGAATGATGAGCAAGAGAAATCCAACCCCCACAAATTGAAATTTTTATAAATAAACAATATACTCTTGAATTTCCTGTTATGAGATCGTCCTCTCCAACAAATAGCAACCAATTTCCATATATTCCACACACTGCCTTGAATCCCCTAAATTGTATAAATAAACAATATTCTACACATTTTCTAAATTCTTTTAACAATATTCCATAAGTCGATGTCCAGACCAATTCTGTAACTAAATAAATAAACTATATTGCATACACTACTGTAAATAATTAAATAATATTCTATACATTGTCTACAGTCCTTAAATAATATTCCACAAACTGCAAATGAATACCCTCCAACTGCCAGTCAACTGAGTCTTTTTCCTGTCAGTTTCTGGGAGGGAGGGTGGGAGGGGAAGGGGTTTACCAGAGGGGGAGAGGTTAATTAATTGATCAATTTAATTAAGTAGTCAGTCAAATTGTTAGAGTGAGAGGGGCTATTCCAATAACTCAGACCTGAGAGTGTACCTGTAGCAGTGAGGGGGGGAGGTTTCCTGAGGGGTGGGGGCGGCAGGGGGTGCGGGAACAATAGGTTATGTGCCTGTCAATCAAAAGGGAGGATCCTTTTAGCAGAACAATAGGTTAAGGACCTGTAAATCAAAGGAGAAGAACAGGTTAAGCACCTGACAATCAAATGAGAACTATAGGTTTGCCCCTGAGTGCATGCCTGCCCCTGATGTAGGCAACCAACACTGACAAACTTGGCCAGAACGAAGTTTGTTCTTCTACTCACCAACAGTTGAGGAGGGTCGTAATGCGTAATAAGCAGACATCTATCTAGACTATCACACAGAAATTCCAAACTGCATCAGGATCCACTGCAAGTACTATGACAGTTAGGTGGTAGGTGAGAAAACTTGAATTTCATGGTCGAGCGGCTACTCATAAGCCATACATACGCCGGCAAATGACAAAGGACGCCTTGCTTAGTGTAAGGAGCGTAAACATTGGCCGATTGAACAATGGAAATAAGTTGTGTGGAGTGACGAATCATGGTAGACAATGTGGCGATCCGATGGTAGGGTGTGCCTATGGCGAATGCCTGGTAAACATCATCTGCTAGTGTGTAATGCTAACAGTAAAATTCGGAGGCGGTGGTGTTATGGTGTGGTCGAGTTTTTCATGGAGGGGGCTTGCACCTCTTGTTGTTTTGCGTGACACTATCACAGCACAGGCCTACAATGATATTTTAAGCACCTTCTTGCTTCCCACTGTTAAAGAGCAATTCGGGGATGGCGACTGCATCTTTCAACACTGTCGAGCACCTGTTCATAATGCATGGGCTGTGGCGGAGTGGTTACACGACAAAAGCATCCCTGTAATGGACTGGCCTACACAGAGTTCTGACCTGAATCCTATAGAACCTCTTGGGATGTTTTGGAACGCCGACTTCGTGCCAGGCCTCACTGACCAACATCGGTACCTCTCCTCAGTGCAGCACTACATGAAGTAGGGACTGTCATTCCCCAAGAAACCTTCTAGCACCTTATTGAATGTATGCGTGCTAGAGTGGAAGCTGTCATCAAGGCTAAGGGTGGGCCAACACCATATTGAATTCCAGCATTACCGATGGAGAGCGCCATGAACTTGTAAGTAATTTTCAGCCAGGTGTCCACATACTTTCGATCACATAGTGTATGCATAATATGCAATGCATAGACAACTGCTGAGACATGCACCGCCAATAGCCAAGGGCAATAAATTTAACATCAAATTCTGTGAAATAAATGCCTGGGTATCATACAGTGAAACATTTCAATAATCTATGAGAAATTTGGTGCAACTTACAACCTGTGTGCATGGAGAAACGATGGAAAAAGGCAAGGCTCTGATGCAAACAAATTACATTGAAGTTCGGTCAAATTGAACTCCATTAAAATGCTCTGACCGTATTGTGCAGTAGTTTACTGATCTGCTATATTTCGATGCAAAGCCTTGTTCCACAGACTTTTCCTTGCACTGTCATTCATGAACCTACACATTGTAAACATAAAAATCAGTGAGTGAGAACATTGAAAGGATTAGTCCATATTTGTCCAAAATCATTATTTTAGTTAAAGTACTTTTATGTAAACAGTAACAGAAGACATTCCGGTTCTGTTTATGCATTCAAAAGTGTTTTATTCTCTTTAGCCGCATCTATGTTGTCTTGTTGTCACTGTAGATCTGTACCATGGGAAGCAAGCAGAGGAGGTTGGTTGGTGGCCGCTATCCTCGTTCTATAACACCAACTGCATGCAGTTAATAACTGAGTTCTTTATTCATAAACAAAGAGCTACTTAACTTTAGTTTCCATGTACTTTGATACAAACTCTCTTCTGTGTAGAACACGTAGCTTCAATGCTGTTGAAGCAGAAGTCCGCTATATGCACTATAAGGTTGCCGTGTGCTGTCTGTGTCTGTGATAGAGACTAAGGCTGTGGCTCTGTCTCAGCGAAACGCTGGAACTCCACGGCATACAGACCCGAACTAATTGGTTAAACTCGAACACACTGGCTAACTAACTGGGCGTAGAGGGCTCGAACTAACTGGCTAAACTGACTGGCTAAAGTGGCCCTCATGTCCGTGGCAGCAATCCTAAATACTGGCGGCTGAGATGGCATTGGCAGCCTGTTTCCAGCGAGTCACACCGTTGTCCTCTATCGATACTCTTGTAACCTCTATGTCGCATGGTGTGCTGACGTCAGCGTACGCCAGTACGAAAAGTAACACGAGTAACTAGTTTTATACAATTTTACGTTTGTATTTCGATAAATAATAGTACAATACACACACGCTAGTCACAATGTTTTGGTCGCAAACATATGGCGGAGTATGTAAGTCGCTGGCTTCACATTTTCGGCGTTAGGACATCTCCATAGGTTCCACTCTCCTTGGTCCCCAAGTTGAGTGAAATGAGAAATCAAGAAACTGTGGGTGCTCTATGCTGGGGATGATGATACGAACTGAAAATGCACCAAGACGAAAGATGAACAATCCTATTTTATTATATTTAAGTACAAACGACAATTCCAACTCACATTTCATTCAATTTATACACTGATAAGCCAAAACATTGTGACCATTGCCCACCCGACGTTAGATACCGCCTTGTGACGTTGTGGGCACGTGACGCGGTAAGAAAAGTATGTAAGCGGAGCAGACACGGACGGGGGACCATCCTAGCGATATTACAAACAATTTTGGCACACTGAAAATCTGTGGTTGGGGCAAACAAGTTTTGAGCATTTTTCACACACTATTTTGGTTTTCTTGTCCACATTTGTTGCGCACATGTAGCATCTTTCTTTCCTCATGGGTTCTGGCTCTGAAGATGTTGAGGTTAAGAGGAGTACCACTAAGTTTAACAACAACGTCTCTCAGTTCACTAGAAAGGGGTTGGACATCTCGACATTGTATATGGGGCTTTACGAGGTGCATTCAAGTTCTAAGGCCTCCGATTTTTTTTCTCCGGACTGGAAAGAGATAGAAACATGCGCATCGTTTTAAAATGAGGCCGTGTTCATTGTCAATATGTCCCAGAGATGGCAGCACTGTACAGCAGATGGAATTTTACCGCCAGTGGCGAGAATGAGAACTGTTTTAAATACTTAAAATGGCGACGTTTTCCTTACTTGAACAGTGTGCAATCATTCGTTTTCTGAATTTGCATGGTGTGAAACCAATTGAAATACATCGACAGTTGAAGGAGACATGTGGTGATGGAGATATGGATGTGTCGAAAGTGCGTTCGTGGGTGCAACAGTTTAATGAAGGTAGAACATTGTGTGACAACAAACCAAAACAACCTTGGGCTCGCACAAGCCGGTCTGACGACATGATCGAGAAAGTAGAGAGAATTGTTTTGGGGGATCGCCGAATGACTGTTGAACAGATCGCCTCCAGAGTTGGCATTTCTGTGGGTTCTGTGCACACAATCCTACATGACGACCTGAAAAAGCGAAAAGTGTCATCCAGGTGGGTGCCACGAATGCTGACGGACGACCACATGGCTGCCCGTGTGGCATGTTGCCAAGCAATGTTGACGCGCAACGACAGCATGAATGGGACTTTCTTTTTATCAGTTGTGACAATGGATGAGACGTGGATGCCATTTTTCAATCCAGAAACAAATCGCCAGTCAGCTCAATGGAAGCACACAGATTCACCGCCACCAAAAAAATTTCGGGTAACCGCCAGTGCTGAAAAAATGATGGTGTCCATGTTCTGGGACAGCGAGGGCGTAATCCTTACCCATTGTGTTCCAAAGGGCACTACGGTAACAGATGCATCCTACGAAAATGTTTTGAAGAACAAATTCCTTCCTGCACTGCAACAAAAACGTCCGGGAGGGGCTGTGCATGTGCTGTTTCACCAAGACAACGCACCCGCACATCGAGCTAACGTTACGCAACAGTTTCTTCGTGATAACAACTTTGAAGTGATTCCTCATGCTCCCTGCTCACCTGACCCGGCTCCTAGTGACTTTTGGCTTTTTCCAACGATGAAAGACACTCTCCGTGGCCGCACATTCACCAGCCGTGCTGCTATTGCCTCAGCGATTTTCCAGTGCTCAAAACAGGCTCCTAAAGAAGCCTTCGCCGCTGCCATGGAATCATGGCGTCAGCGTTGTGAAAAATGTGTACGTCTGCAGGGCGATTACGTCGAGAAGTAAGTTTCATCGATTTTGGGTGAGTAGTTAATTAGAAAAAAAAATCGGAGGCCTTGGAACTTGAATGCACCTCGTACTAAATCAATTCCAAGCTTTTATAGCAATTCTCTTCTTTTTAAATCATTTGTTTCATCAAATTATTCGGTGCATTGAAGCAAGACAGCAGCATTGACTCCTACTATATTTAGAATGGCATAAAATACAGACATTGGCCATCTGCGTGTTCACCGTGATAAAATAATTGGCGCACATTTGGTCCAGTGCGTCCACTCCTCCTTTTGTGGCATTGTAATCAATGATCATTTCAGGTTTTTTCTGTTGAGTACTAATTTTCTGATCGTGTTGCATAGATGAAAGCAACACAACAGCTCAACCTTTTCGAGGAACATAAGAACAAATTGTCTTTCCTTCGTTATGCCCAAATAATGCAGATTCTACTGGGCGCTTTCTGTTTGGTTTGATTTCTTCTGGGATCTGCGGTTTATTTTGCTTTAGAGGGCCTAAGACAGTCAACTTTTTGGCTTCTAGTTGATCACAGAGTTCAAGTGACATGAACCAATTGTCTACTGTCATATGTCTATTACTTTCCTCAATTGGTGTTATTAATTTCAAAACATCCTATGTTGGGATTGATAATGTACTTTTATTTGTCCCTTTTCCTGTGTAAACAAATGCATTGCATAAATAGAATGTTCGTGAGTCACAAAGGCACATAACTTTGAGGCCGTATTTGGCTGGCTTCTTGGGCATATACATGCGAAAATTGCACCTACCACGAAAGGATACTAACATTTCATCGATTGTCACGTAGGCTCCTGGAGTATAATACTTTTGACATTTGTCTATAAAGAGTTCCCACACATCTCTAATAGCTGCAAGTCTGTCATCAGCCTTCCTAGCATCTCTTGTAGCAGCATAATCGAATCGCAAACAAGACAAAATGAATAAAAATCTCTGAACGCTCATAGTGGTTCGAAACACATCACGAACAGTTCCATCATTAGCAAAAAGTCCAACAACATTTTCGTGATTGGATTTCATTACTCCAAATAAATAAAGCACACCCAGAAATGCTCTCAGTTCTATTATATCTAGCGGCTTTATGAACGCTGGCTTAGGAGCTCTGTATTTGTTTGACATGTCATGTATCTTGACATTTGTATTGGTGAGTATTAGTTGCAATAAATCTTCACTAATGAACAGTTCCCAAGCAGATAATATGTCAGTTGAATCAATCGTTTTTGCTTCACGTTTACCACCTGGAAGATGACTAACTATATTGTGAGCATGGGTACGAGTTATAGGAGGAGCTTCTTTTGACCACTTGTAGCACTGCTTTTTTCAAAAAAATATTTCTCAGCAGGTCTAATACACGCCTCTTTATCTGATTCTTCACAACTACTTTCTGATGTAGCTTCAGAGGCGGAATCACGATCACTTAGTATAAATTCATCCTCATTTGCTGTGGTTTCCTCATCAGATTGCAAAAACGCAGGATCATTCACTATTCTTTCCAACTCGTCATCTGTTAATGACTTCGATGGTGCCATTCTGAAAAATAATGCATTCATACTCACATAACCTTAACAATAAACGTTATCATGGAAAGTGTGCTGTTTTCGAAGTACTCTAAAATTTCAGTCGCGTAAAACACTAATTGAGATAGTCAAAAACAACTTATGTTAATGACATCTTGGGTTGTGGGGTGTTCTGCCGGATATCAGCGTCGTATTTGCACGATATTTCGGTCACGTAGCTCGTGACCTTCATCAGGTGCGAGCTGAGACTGCTCCTCGAGTGGACCTGGTACAGTATTTATGCCTATGGCCTTCCCCCTCCACCAACGGCTGCAGGCGCTTCCTCTGTGGTCCGCGCCCATTCCCTGCGACCTGCTGGAGCGTTGCTGCTCCGTTTTCCGTCCGCTGCGGTTCTAGGTGTTCCCTCTGCGGTCCGCGCCCACCAAACCCGCTCCTGGGGGTTTCATCTACGGTGTGGGGTACCTAGCGTTCCCCCTGCGGTCCGCGCCCGCTCACCACGACCTGTTGGAGCGTTGCCGCTCCGTTTTTCGTCCGCTGCGGCTCTGGATGTTCCCTCTGCGGTCCGCGACCACCAGATCCACTTTTGGGTGTTCCATCTTCGGTCTGGTGCGCCTGGCAGTCCGTCAGGGGCTCGTTTCCCATCTCCATGTCTCTGGTTCTTCTCTTTGTGTAGTGTTGCAGCTGGCCTCGTTGCTCCTTTAACAATTCTAGAGCCGGATCCCAGGCTCTGCTTAGCTGGTACCCTGTGTCAGGGTTCATAAGATCGTCAGCCATTTTAATTTGGCATGATCTAGTTCTAGACAGTGTTAAGCAATGGCTGACTTAGTCACCTGTCTTAATCTAGTGTGCCTCTGATGTTCTTTGCACCTGATCTCCACAGTTCTTGTCGTCTGGCCAATGTAGGACATGCCACATTGACAAGGTATATTGTAAATCCCTGGTTTTTGTAACCCCAGGTCGTCTTTGACACTCCGCAGCAGTCCCCCGATCTTGTCGGATGGACAGAAAACACACTTGATATTGCGTATACGGAGGATCCTACCGATTCTGGCAGAAATAGAGCCAGCATAGGGCAGATATGCCACCTTCTTTGCTTCATCTTGGTCTTCTTCAGGAACCTGTGGTATAGTGGCTGGTTGGAGTGCCCTCTCAATTTGTCTGTCCGTGTATCCATTCTTGGAGAAAACTGTTTTGAGACGTTCTATCTCTATAGGTAGATTCTCTTGGTCTGACAGGGCACGTGCTTTGTGGACCAAAGTCTTCAGAACCCCATTCTTCTGTGCAGGGTGATGACAGCTGTTGGCCTGCAGATATAAATCAGTGTGTGTTGGTTTTCGGTACACACTGTGGCCAATTGATCCATCTGCTTTCCTCTGGACTAGTACGAGGGCAGTTCAATAAGTAGTGCAACACATTTTTTTTCTCGGCCAATTTTGGTTGAAAAAACCGGAAATTTCTTGTGGAATATTTTCAAACATTCCCGCTTCGTCTCGTATAGTTTCATTGACTTCCGACAGGTGGCAGCGCTGTACGGAGCTGTTAAAATGGCGTCTGTAACGGATGTGCGTTGCAAACAACGGGCAGTGATCGAGTTTGCTTTGGCAGAAAACCAGGGCATCTCAGATATTCATAGGCACTGGCAGAATGTCTACAGTGATCTGGCAGTGGACAAAAGCACGGTGAGTCGCTGGGCAAAGCGTGTGTCATCATCGCCACAAGGTCAAGCAAGACTGTCTGATCTCCCACGTGCGGGCTGGCCGTGCACAGCTGTGACTCCTGCAATGGCGGAGCGTGCGAACACACTCGTTCAAGATGATTGACGGATCACCATCAAACAACTCAGTGCTCAACTTGACATCTCTGTTGGTAGTGCTGTCACAATTGTTCACCAGTTGGGATATTCAAAGGTTTGTTCCCGCTGGGTCCCTCGTTGTCTACCCGAACACCATAAAGAGCAAAGGAGAACCATCTGTGCGGAATTGCTTGCTCGTCATGTGGCTGAGGGTGACAATTTCTTGTCAAAGATTGTTACAGGCGATGAAACATGGGTTCATCACTTCGAACCTGAAACAAAACGGTAATCAATGGAGTGGCGCCACACCCACTCCCCTACCAAGAAAAAGTTTAAAGCCATACCCTCAGCTGGTAAAGTCATGGTTACAGTCTTCTGGGACGCTGAAGGGGTTATTCTGTTCGATGTCCTTCCCCATGGTCAAACGATCAACTCTGAAGTGTATTGTGCTACTCTTCAGAAATTGAAGAAACGACTTCAGCATGTTCATAGGCACAAAAATCTGAACGAACTTCTCCTTCTTCATGACAACGCAAGACCTCACACAAGTCTTCACACCCGAGAGTAGCTCACAAAACTTCGGTGGACTGTTCTTCCTCATGCACCCTACAGCCCCGATCTCGCACCGTCGGATTTCCATATGTTTGGCCCAATGAAGGACGCAATCCGTGGGAGGCACTACGCGAATGATGAAGAAGTTATTGATGCAGTACGACGTTGGCACCGACATCGACCAGTGGAATGGTACCGTGCAGGCATACAGGCCCTCATTTCAAGGTGGCGTAAGGCCGTAGCATTGAATGGAGATTACGTTGAAAAATAGTGTTGAGTAGCTAAAAGATTGGGGAATAACCTGGTGTATTTCAATGCTGAATAAAACAACCCCTGTTTCAGAAAAAAAAGGGTTGCATTACTTATTGAACTGCCCTTGTACATCCAGAAATGGCAGCTGGCCATTCTTCTCCAGTTCCATGGTGAACTTGATATTAGGGTGGCATGAGTTAAGATGTTCAAGAAACTCATTGAGCCTGTCCATCCCATGTGGCCAGATCACGAAGGTGTCATCCACATATCTAAAGAAGCATGTGGGTTTAAATGTATCTGTCTCCAATGCCCTCTCCTCAAAACTCTCCATAAACATGTTGGCAACCACAGGGGACAGTGGGCTGCCCATAGCTACACCTTCAGTTTGCTCGTAATATTGGTTTCTGTACAGGAAATACGTGGATGTCAGTGTATGACTGAACAGGTCCAACAGAGCACCGTCAAATTTCTCTGCTATCAGTTCTAGTGAGTCCTTCAGTGGGACCCTGGCGAACAGCGATGCCACATCAAAACTAACCATGATGTCCGAATCTGTGATGTGCAGTTGCTTGAGGCGTTGCAGGAAATCTTCTGAGTTGTCTAGAACTAGATCATGCCATGAAGTATGAGAATACCAAGATTCTAGCACAAACACCCAGATTTTGGGACAGTGTTATAAGAGAATCGATAGAAATTAAAATGGCTGACGATCTTATGAACCGTGAGACAGGGTACCAGCTAAGCAGAGCCTGGGATCCGGCTCTGGAATTGTTAAAGGAGCGACGGGGCCAGCTGCAACACTACACAAAGAGAAGAACCAGACACATGGAGAGGGGAAACGAGCCCCTGACGGACTGCCAGGCGCACCAGACCGAAGATGGAACACCCAGAAGTGGGTCTGGTGGGCGCGAACCGCAGCGAGAACACGTAGAACCGCAGCGGACGGAAAACGGAGCAGCAACGCTCCAGCAGGTCGCAGGGAATGGGCGCGGACCACAGAGGAAGCGCCTGCAGCCGTTGGTGGAGGGGCATGGCCATAGGCATAAATACTGGACCAGGTCCACTCGAGGAGCAGTCTCAGATCGCACCTGATGAAGGTCACGAGCTACGTGACCGAAATATCGTGCAAGTACGACGCTGATATCCGGCAGAACACCCGACAACCCAAGATGTCATTAGATCGCCGGGAAAGCCTGAAGAGTTACAACTTACGTTAATACTCTGGTGGGGTATTCTGCGACCTCTTTTTCTTTATCTCACACAATAATACTGGAAACACCGTATTCAACACTCTGCGTTAAAAGGCATCACTTCACTGAGGATTACCAAGAACACAGGTGCCATCTGTTGTTCTGTTCACGTACTATGTATTGTATTCTATCGTCTGGGGTTCTCCGGGACCCCACTAGAGCAGTTAAGGGCTAAATGGGGAAATCCATTGAGATAAGCGACTTTGACAAAGGGCAGATTATTATTACACGTAGCCTGTGAACGAGTACTTCCAAAACGGCGAAGCTGGTCGAATGTTCACGTGCTACTGGCGTGAGCATCTACAGAAACAGGTAGAAGGACAGTGAAACTACCATTAGGCGCTAAATATGGTTGGACGCCCACGACTCTTCACAAAACGTTGTGTTTGGAGGCTTCTCTGTAAGATAGACAGTGATCTGTGACATCTCTGTCGAAAGAGCACAATGCTGATACATGCAGCAGTGTTTCGAAGCACACTTTTCACTGTACACTGTTGAACATGAAACTCCACAGCCGACCACCCCTAGTGTTCACATTTTGATCCACGACATTGTCAATCACAGTTGCAGTGGGCGCAGGACGATTGGGATTCGACCGTCAATCTATGGAAACATGTCGGCTCTTCGGGTGACTCACATATTGGCTACACTAGGTCGTTGGTTGTCTCCATAAGTCCCGTCATCGAATTAATGGCAGCTCGAAACTTGCAGCGCGCCACGGTCTCAGGCTGGTGAGAGCAGTATTATGCCATGGGACCCATGGTAGTAATCGAAGGCCGCTGACAATGCGAACCTCCTGCATCCCATCTTCCCCGACGGCGATGCCATCTTTCGGAAGTATAACAAGACATTTATGATTTAAATGGTAAATTAGTTTTCTGACAAAAATACAGTTTAATGTTTCAAATTCGTGTATAATGTTAGAAATTCTTATAAAAAATGCAGTCTTTCCTATTCTATGTGCACGGGAAACGTGCGTTTCACTAGACTTGAACAATGTCTATACGAGCAAATACACTGATCACTTGGCACGGAAATTTCGTAAGGGAATATATATTTTGTAGTATTCTGAATTTCCTGTAATTAAAAGATTTATAAAAATTATGCTCCTCCAACACAAACTGCCTCGAACAAACCTTGGTAACAGTGTCGCCGAATAGTTTGTGAAATCAAATTACCTTGAATATGATTGCAGTGTCGGAGATTTGCATATTCATTATACACTGAAGGGCCAAAGAAACTGGTATGGGCATGCGTATTCAAACACGTAGATACGTAAACAGGCAGAATACGGCGCCGTGGTCGGCAACGCCTATGTAAGAAAATAAGTATCTGGTTTAGTTGTTAGATCGGTTAGTGCTGCTACAATGGCAGGTTATCAAGATTTAAGTGAGTTTGAATGTGGTGTTCGGCGCACGAATGATGTTACACAGTAACTCCTAGGTAGCGATAAAGTGGGGATTTTCCCGTACGACCCTTTCACGAGAGTTCCGTGAATATAAGAAATCAGGTAAAACAGCAAATCTCCGACATCGCTGCGACCAGAAAAAGATCCTGCAACAACAGGACCAACGATGACGGAAGAGAATCGTTCAACGCGACAGAAGTGCAACCCTTCCTCAAATTGATGCAGATTGTAGTGCTGGGTCATCAACAAGTGCTAGAGAGCGAACCATTCAATGAAACATCATTGATATGGGCTTTCATGTACCCTTGATGACTGCAAGACGCAAATCTTTACGCTTCGTCTGGGCCCGTCAACACTGACAATGGACTGTCGATGGCTGGAAACATGTTTCCCGGTCAGTCAAGTCTCATTTCAGATTGTATCGAACGGATAGGCGTGTACGGATATGGAGACAACCTCATGATTCCATTGACCCTGCACATCAACAAGAGTCTGTTCAAGTTAGTGGAGGTCTGTAATGGTGTGGGGCGTGTGCAGTTGGAGTGATGTGGGAACCCTGATACGTCTACATACGACTCAGACAAGTGACATGTACCTAAGCATCCTGTCTGATCACGTACATCCATTCATGTCCATTGTGCATTCCGACAGACTTGGGCAATTCCAGTAGAACAATGCGACACCCCACTCGGTGAAAAGGCACCAAGACGTCCAGAGTTACTACATAGTGGCGCCAGGAACACTCTTCTGTTATTGAGGAAATCTGGGATGCCTTGAACCATGCTGTTCAGAAGAGATCTCCACCCCTTTGTGCTCTCACGGATTTATGGACAGCCCTGCAGGATACGTGGCGTCAATTCCCTGTAGCCGTACTTCAGACGTTAGTCAAGTCCACGCCACGTCATATTGCAGCACTTCTGCGTGCTCGCGGGGCCCCTACCCGATATTAGGCAGGTGTATCAGTTTCTTCGGCTCTTCAGTGTATATAGATGCATGTTTCATGCCTCCGCAGAAATGTGCAATCGATTTGACACCCGTGTTTGAGTGCTTTGACACCTTGGTGCCACGGATTGGGGGAAATCAAATGTTTGTCAATGGTTTACTTTCTGATAGCTATCGTTGCTCCTTGTTCTTACTGCCTTTCATGGTTTTCTTCAGATTTTGCTGACGTGACGGAGAAATTCATGTTGCTTGCCAATCGTCTCGTATGTAGCCAAGCAAAGGCATAGGTTGCCGTACTGCTGCTGTATTATTGAGAACTGCGTCTCGTCACGATTTGTTGTTTACTGTAGCAGATTATGTGGAAAATAATAACCACACAATTAAGGAAATTATTATGCAGTAATAGTAGGGTCATAAAGAGACTGGGGCTACGGGGTAAGTGCCCCCAAAGGTAACCTGCATTAGGCTACGTACATCAGTTAATTGAATACACAGGGTGTTCTTGTGTACTTGTGCAAACTAATACATGAGGTTGAGAGTATCGCAATAAATATATTTCGATAAGGAAAGTACGGTTTCTAAAGTCAACTTGTAATGTTGGGAAACATTTTGTCATTTATACGAAACTGCAATGCTCAGAATTGTTCAGAAGACCGGTGCAATGTTCCTTCGGACATGCATGCATGCATACAAGCATGCCATGCCCAAAAACAAAGCATTTTCATTCGTAAACAAAACGAAATCACCATAATAAGTAGATACCCAAATCACAATGCATACTCAATAAATTCGTTTTTCTTACACAAGAAGTCAAATATAAGTAAAACCTATCGAAAGAAGAAAAAGAAATTTCGTTAAGTTTTTAATACCCATGTCAAGTTATCTGTATATACTAGCAAAGTGAATACAGAGTTAGTTTGTAAAGATAAGATTGTAGAGCTTAGTTCTATCAGTGATGTAGTTTATTGGGTCTTTGGTGTACTACGAAACTAACAGAGACATCTATCGATTCTTTGGTGTACTGCATCATGATGATCGCATCACTGACAAGGGAACCTCCCCATCGCACCCGTCTCAGATTTAGTTATAAGTTGGCACAGTGGATAGGCCTTGAAAAACTGAACACAGATCAATCGAGAAAACAGGAAGAAGTTGTGTGGAACTATGAAAAAAATAAGCAAAATATACAAACTGAGTAGTCCATGCGGAAGGTAGGCAACATCAAGGATAATATGAGCTCAGGAGCGCCGTGGTCGCGTGATTAGCGTGAGCAGCTGTGGAACGAGAGGTTCTTGGTTGAAGTCTTCCCTCGAGTGGAAAGTTTAATTTTTTATTTTCAGACAATCATCGCCACACGTACTGTTTATCAGCAAATGTAGGAAATAATCATACAAATGTTCGACAATCGTTCGATCCCTTAAGGAACTTTCCGATGCCTTACAGTTCGGAAAATATTCATTGACCTTGTTACTGAAGTCGCGAGCTATATTTGCTGGATTCATATTGCCCACGAAATGCATCTCACGTATTTAATGCACTCTCGTCCAAAGTAGCGAACAGTCAACTGCCAACCAGGGAGCCTCATTAGCAGGAATACTCTCTCTTCCGTGCGCTGTAGTCAACTGACGTCGTGTGTTTCGATGTTTGTTTAGGTCTAACGTCCCCATACTACGGCGCAGTTGCCTCGCATCGGACGGACAGACAATAATTGTCTGAAAATAAAAAAAATAAACTTTTCACTCGAGGGAAGCCTTGAACCAAGGACCTCTCGCTCCGCAGCTGCTCACGCTAACCACGGGATCACGGCGCTCCTGAGCTCACACTCTCCTTGATGTTGCCTATCTCGCGCATGGACTACTCAGTTTGTATACTTTGCTTTTTTTTTCATAGTTCCATACAACTTCTTCCTGTTTTCTCGATTGATCTGTGTTCAGTTCTTCAAGGCCTATCCACTGTGCCAACTTATAACTAAATCTGAGGGAGGTGCGATGAGGAGGTTCCCTTGTGTGGAAAAAAGTTGAACTACAAAACTGAGTAGCCACCTAAAAATTTAAATTAAGAATCTTTTTTCCAGAGATCCGTTTTTGATGAAATAATTGCGATGTGTTGCCCCAAGCTATGCACAAGTTACCTGTGAAAACCCCATCAAAACGTGTCTACTAGTTTTGGAGTTTAGCGTATTCAAATAGACAAACAGATGGAGAGCGTTACTAAACATAGTCTTATTGTATTCTGTTACAATGCTTACATCACTCGCAATCAGTTATTGGCAAATAATTTGAATTTATAGACACAGTGGTTTTACAGTTTTGTTATTAGTGTAGAAGAAGAACAAGAAGAAATATAGAGGAAGATATATGCATCCGCATAGACTGTATGTGAGACAGTATAGAGAGTATAGGAGACAGTCCTGACAATGCTGGTATAGTTTTCTTCAGAAGTCCCACCATACATGGAACGACTATCAGAAAGCAACCTTCAACTGTGAAAATAGAAAATCTCTTGCGTATCCCAGCCTAATTTACGGTAGTCAGTCTTCTGTGCCTGATGATAATGGCAATGAAAGACATTTTTTTCGCGTAAGCACTGATATCTGTCAACTCAGGTTTTTATTTCCTACCATTAGTCTCCTGAATTATTTGACACAGTCCGTGGCCATTCCCTCTCATGTAGTATATGGATTGATTACATTTATCGATCAATAGCAGAAGCGGTTCTGAAGTACCAGGGATCAACACATCCACATTATAATGTGGTGTAGCTCCCACTGGCAGCAACGTAGGCGCTGACTCTGACATCCAGTCGATAATACAGATGACGATTACTGTTCTGGGATACATTATTCTACACCTGCTCGACCTGTTGTTGTAGCTCGGTAAGAGTTGTTAGTTGACAAGTCACACGAGTCACTTCTTATGCCGTCACATCTGACACTTGCTCGAATGGAGACACGTCTGGAGATCACGCTGGCCAGCAAAGTCGCTGCACATCTTGCAGAGCATGTTGAGTCTCACGGGCAGTGTGTGGGCGAGCATTATCCTACTGGAAGAATAAATCACCTCCCTGTTGCAAGAACGGTAAAAGAATGGGGTCTAACAACATTCTGAAAGTACCGAGTGCTGCCTAGCGTCCCCTCCAGAAACACCAAAGGTGAACGAGAGTTGTAGGTTATCGCACTTCAGACCATAAGGCCTGGGATGGGGCCATTGTGCCTCGGACAAATTCACTCTACGAGACATCGTTCACAAGATCTACGTCGTATGTGGAAATGACAATCACTTGTATGCAGACAGAATCTGCTTTCATTGCTGAAGATCACAACGCGCCATTCCATCTTCCAACCATACTGTGGCGTGAGTGGAAGGCGGGCTAGAGATGTGCATCTCCATAATCCCACTGCTAGCAAGCGGTTCGCTACCGTTCGTATAGACACGTCTGGGCTCACAAACACTCTTTATCTGTGTTGTGGTGGCCGTACAATGCAACGATCCTGGCGGGTGTCTGGGTGTTGCGTGGTTGTCCAGAACCTCGTCTACAGGTGTGAGAAAGTTCAACTGAGCACTGATACCAGCATTGCTGCACAACTGACGCAGCACGTCCATCTTGTGTGGCAGTTCTCTGAAAGGACCGTCCTGCCACTTGGAAGACCACGATTTGATTTCACTTTAGTTGGCTGTAGGAAGTGCGAGTGCATCTCCGTGGCGTGGTTGCCTGCTTGCTTCACACGTTTGCAGCACATTAGCCTTCTGGCTGTGAGCATTCCCTATTAAAGGGTAGACCAGATGACGCCCTGGCAGCTATACCACTGTGCTGTCTGTAAGCGGGCGATGTTGAAACCTTCAGTACGTCTACTATCCTCCAGGTGGCATGTACCGTCATTGGATCAAAATCGATGTCGGCTTACCTGGGGTACTATTTTTTATTCCGGCATTATAACCATCCGGCAAATAACCGCCAAATTATGACACTGAATTTTTTTTGTAATGGAACTGTGAAATTGGAAAGAGGACTTTGACGACGTAACATTGTGTTGAACTCGGTCAGTTGTAAGAAGACTACAGCTCCGCAAAACCCGCAGAACTACTAATGCTGTAACCCTCCTCCTCCTCTTCACCTCCATAAAACTATTTTTTGCCATTTTTCTACACAAATTTAAAAAATTTAATAATTTTGTTAGTACCTTCAATAAACCACAGGCTTTATTGGAAAATATATGAGCTTCATCGATGAAAAATATTTCACACAAAAAATTAAATCTGTCTTTGCGTTAAGTAAACTGTCTGACAAAAACAGTGAAGCACCCAGAAGATATGGTAGGATGTAAATGTAACTTCAAAACCGTACACGACATAGGCGGGTACGTAAATGAAGAGAATTGCAAGTCGCTGTGACTGCTTGAGCGGCCCACAGATTGCATTAGTGTTGTTCCATTTTAGTGATGTTACTAGGTCTGCAACGGTATTACAAGGGCGTGAATAGCGTGGGATGTTGAGAGATCGCTATGAAGGCACTGAGGTGTTGCGTACTCGAGTACGAGTAACACCAACAAAGTTTGACAGAAGCCTCATTGTGGGGTCACCATTTGGCTGGCTGGTCGAATCGTGCAATATCCAGATTTGTGGGGCATTCGGATGTAGCAGTGGCCCAATGTTGGACTGCATGGGAACCTCAGGGGAGGCCTACTCTTCGTCAAGATGGCGATCGCCCACGTCTGACCACCACAAGGGAGCACCACTGTATCGTGCAGCAAGCGCTTCTTAATCCCGACACATCTGCGCCTGCCATCCGAGAACAAGTAATGGACTCCACGTTACATTCTATGTCACGCAGCACCATTTGTCGGAGACCAGCAGCAGCTAAACTAGGGAATTACCGTCCCACGTGTATACCACTGTTAACACCACAACACAAACGGCTACATTTAGAGTGAGGTCATTACCGGGAAACGTGGACTGCTGATGAAAGGCGTCGCATTGTGTTCAGTGATGAATTGTGCTTCTGCACGATCCTGGAAGACTATCGTCGGCGAGTGTGGCTGCGGCGTGGAGAGGACCCCACTCTTTTTCATGTTTTGGAGAGCTACAGCTATGTTATTCTCTGCGCCATGATGTGGCGAGCCACTGGGTGTGACTTCAAGTCACTGCTGATAGCGGAAGAGGGAACTCTGATGGCAGTTCATGTGTTCCCTCTCATGTGACCGTACCTTGGTGCCAGTTTTCAGCAGGACCACGTGCAGACGCACGTGATGTTGTAGCCCAGGAAAAGAAGCGCGATGGCCAATAAATATGCACAAGCTAGAAATAATGCTAATCGACGTTAGGCACCCCAAATAAGACTTAAGTGAGATTGCGACGGCTTCTGGCTTGTGCCAAACTTTTGAGGGCCGAAAAAGCCAAGAAACTTTTAGACTTTTCTCAGTTTTTTGCTTGTTACTCGAAAACGATACATCCTACAAAAAATTTCGAAAATCACTGCAGTGAAATAGCGTAAAATTTCACGTAGGATGTATCACTTAAATCTTAAAATGAGTTAAGATGTTTAGCACAATCGATTGTCAAAGACGTAATTTTTACCACCTTGGTGGAAAAGCGAATTATGTTCATGTTCCAACGCCTGTTACTCAAAAACGGCTATCCCAAATGAAAAGTGTCATTCGTGGAAGTCATGGACCATCAAAACCTGAGGAAAAAGAGCCCCTAAATTTTAAAATTCACTCACTTCCTTGCGAAGATACAAATAAAAGACGTGAGAGATTTCATAGCGCTAAATTTTTGCTTTCCTTGAAGTCAAATTACTTTTGAAAGCCAGATCATTAACATTCGTCCAAATATACAGATTTAAGGGCAATTTAGTTAGGTACTTAACTACCTAGGCAGTTAGTTCCGTTTATTGATTTAATTATTCAAGTAGGTATTTTATAGTGTTTTGTGTTAATCATTTGTGTTTATGGTAATCATACAAGGAGTATCCAACAAAAGGGGGATAAAAGCATGGAAAACATTGCAGGGAAAAACCTTAAGGAAGTGCAGTTCCTGAGGAAGAACCGATTAGTGCCGTGAAGTGTACTGTGAAGCTGACTGGTCGATCATTCCCTGTCTGTTCTGATACAGTTTTCTGTCGAATCCCTCTCTATATGAAGTCAGCACAATATCTCGAGTCATACTTCGCCTTTGAGTTAGCCTCATATCCATTAACTCTTTTTGATGACGACATAATAATGTGCAAGACAAGAAAATCAGACCTCTTTGTACCGATCAGTACAGTCAATGTTAAAATCACAACACAGACTTCGTTCTTGACAGTGGTTAAGTGTTTCCTCCCTGCTTGAAAAGAATGCGAATTACGTCAAAAACACTTTGGGTCAAGCCGTACCATAGTTTTTGACGGGTACCGTGAGGAGGGAGCTGAGAAAAGCATTATATCTGCTATGCATCCGCTTCTGTTTATTTGATGAGACAATGTCACCAACTGTGTCAAATGAATGTTTCTTACTGTACGAACTTACTAAAAACATCTTATCTCAATGCTGACAGAAAAAATTGTTCATGAGGGGTATCAGGTCAATTAGGCTAAGGCTTAGCGCTTCATATCGCGCTTATGTTGAGTAAGAGAAGATAGCGGACATATAGCTTCAGACACGGCCGCCAAATACAGGCGGCCGTGCTTCAGACAATGAGACAAGGTTATCTTAGTTGCAGACAATGAGTCATGGTTGTCCTGACAGATGCTCTCTGATCCAGTAGCTAGCTGCAAGTAGTTACAACTGCGGCCGAAAGATGTCAGCTTCTTACGGACTATAAAACTATCAAGCAGTTAAACCGTATTTTGGAAATAAAACTGTAGTTATTGTGATTATTACAACTGTCTTTAACTATTGCTTATTTGTTTATGATGGTGTGAATGGAAAGTAAGATGTTACATGAATGTTGTTTTGTCTGTTATCCGAGAACACGTTAGTGTGAGGACATTGTACAGAGAAAGTGGTAATACTCTAAGTGAAATTTTGTAATGTACAACTGGCCATTTTGTGGTTCTGGAAAAACAAGAACAATTTACAATAATTTTACTGTTTAGAGAGGGAGTTATTTTGGTGATCGTGGGTTTTATAAGTTTGTTCTTTTTGATGAACTGTTCATTAAAGCTCTGAGACGTTTGGTTAAGCGCAAAAGACGCGGGACTGCGCGATTTAATTCTGATATCAGAATGGCTGTTATGTTCCTCAGCCAATCGGATGACTAAGTCCGCACGTGTAATGTGGGCTAAAGAGTTGCTCTGCGAAGGCTAAACAGATTTCGGAGGTCAGCCATCATCATGCTAGAGTTCGAATGTAAGGTGTTCTGAGATGGTGTGATAATTTTGCGGACTACTGACTAAAACTAGACCGTGGAGTGCCGCAAAGGTCCATTGTTTCCGATGTGACAGGAAGTGGAAACGTGAAGGGACATGTACAGCACAAAAGCGTACAGGCCGACCACATCTGTTGACTCACAGAGACCGCCAACAGTTGAAGAGGGTCATAATGTGTAATAGGCAAACATTTATCCAGATCATCACACAGGAATTCCAAATTGCATCGGGATCCACTGCAAGTACTATGACAGTTGGGAGGGAGGTGAGAAAACTTAGATTTCATGGTCGAGCGGCTGCCCATAAGCCACACATCACGCCTGTAAATGCCAAACGATGCATCACTTGGTGTAAAGTGCATAAACACTGGATGATAGAACAGTGGAAAAACGTTGTGTGGAGTAATTAATCAAGGTACACAATGTGGCGATCCGATGACAGGGTGTGGGTATGGCGAATGCCCGGTGAATGCCATCTGCCAGCGTGTGTAGGGCCAACAGTAAAATTTGGAGGCAGTGGTGTTATGGTGTGGCCAAAAGTAAAATTCAGAGGCAGTGATGTTATGCTGTGGTCGTGTTTTTCATGGAAGGGGCTTGCACCCATTGTTTTGCGTCGCACTGTCATAGCACAGGCCTACATTGCTGTGTTAAGCAGCTTCTTGCTTCCCACTGATGAAGAACAATTTGGGGATGGTGATTGCGTCTTTCAACACTATTGAGCACCTGTTCAGAATGCTTGGCCTGTGGCGGAGTGGTTACAAGGCAATAACATCCCTGCAATGGACTGGCCTACACAGAGTTCTGACCTGAATCCTATAGAGCACCCTTGGGATGTTTTGGAACACCGACTTCATGCCAGGCCTCACCGAACGACATCGATACCTCTCTCCAGTGCAGCATTCCGTGAAGAATGGGCTTCCATTGCCCAAGAAACCTTCCAGCTCCTGATCGAACATATGCCTGCGAGAGTGGAAGCTGTCATCGAGGCTAAGAGTGGGCCAACACTATATTGAATTCTAGCATTACTGATGGCGCCACGAACTTATAAGTCCTTTTCAGCCATGTGTCTGGATAATTTTGATCACATAGTGTACGTTTTCCTAGATGCGTAAATCCATCGCAGTGTGCTGCGGAAGACACTTGCATCTTCCGCTGTCCAATGTGAGACGTAGGAAGCTGCATGAAACGTTTTCCTAGGTGCGGGGCGGTGTGCGTCAGAACATAAAAAATAAAATCGATGTTTTTTGTAATTTGACAACAGTACATGATAAAGTGATATGAAAACTATTTTCTGACATCCTATTTATAATTCAATGAAAATTTTGTGCTATTGTAATAGAGAAATATTTAAGCTTTTAAGAAAAGTTGGTTTTTCACGCTACTCAATATTTATCACACCATGTCTCCTAACCTGTGTGGTGTACAACAACATAATTTTGTAGTTCGCTTCAGTAATACATGTTGATAACGTGTGCAAACTTTATGACCAATAGAGTCAGTAACAACGAAGTAATAAGTCAAGATGCCATGTGTGACTCGTAGATTTTAGCAAACCAACATCCGAAATGTTGTAAGCAACCAAGTTTTTCCCTTTGTACCTTTTGTGTGGGGTCAAAGCGAGGAAAAAATTTTGAACTTTTAAAATTTAGTTTTATAGTTTGTTAGATGTCAATGGGCGCTACAGTTTCCCTAGATGAGTGCAATATTGTGTGGTTTATATGTAAATTGAGGGTGGAGAGGGAAAGAAAGGAAAGGGAGTGGATCTCTGCTGTCAGCTGCATTGGGAAATTACGAGGAATCAGTGACGACGAGTGAAAATATGTAATATGTACCAGACCAGGATTCGAACCCAGGGACTCCTGCTTACTGAGCAGTTGCATCAACCATTGCGCCAGCCGGGACTCAACAATGTTGTAACTGCATGAACTATCTCTGCACACCTCATGGCCAATCCACATTCCCATCGAGTGCCACCAATCCGCAGTCCTTGTGGGGCTTAACTCTTTCACGTACAACTAATTTGACCAACAAAAATTCATACAAGTAACGTATTTATAATAGAATGAACATAATTATTACCATCGTACACAAAAATTACTGCATGGGATTAGCTGAGCGGTCTAAGGCGCTGCAGTCATGGACTGTGCGGCTGGTCCCGGCAGAGGTTCGAGTGCTCCCTTGGGCATGGGTGTGTGTGTGTGTGTGTGTGTGTTTGTCCTTAGGATACTTTAAGTTAAGTAGTGTGTACGCTTAGGGACTGATGACCTTAGCATAAGATTCCCATAAGATTTCACACCCATTTCAACATTTTTGAACAAAAATGCATTTTTATAATCATTGTTGGTCACAAGGGAGGTGGTTCATTTTTTGTACTGCTGTGCATCGAGATGCATGACAGTCTTGGAAACATGTCTTCCTTTTACCTAAGCATAGAGGAACCTAACACACGCTACACATCCAGTCGGTGCAAATTTGTTGTTCTTGGAACTACATGCTGCACATCTCCTCCTTGTAGATCTTTCTGGCTGATGAGATGAACTTTCAAGACACACTAATTTCGGAACATTGGGTTTATTCTTGTTGAACTGGAGATGGCTGCTCAGACTTTGCTTTTTACCTCTTGAAGCTACCAAGGCAGGTGCCACTAAATCCCTTGCAATTCCTCTTCCGAAGTCCTTCTGAGTCATCTTAGGCAACTTCATTTCTTTATGGATGATGAAAGCATTCACCACGGTGGCGTCAATAAAGTACCAAAATATTCTGTGCTACCACTTTCTGCTCTTTCTGTCAATTTCATATACGCCCTTAAGCTGGTCAAATTTATCTACACAATTCATGTTGGCATTGTAATCGGAGAGAGCAATGGGGCAAAAAACTTTTATTTCATTTCCATCTTTTTCCTTTCTTGCAACCTCTGTTGTTTGAGTTGGATCATGGAAATTTAAAAGCAGATGGACGGATCTCTTATCTTTCCACTTCATCACACTAAGGCCTGTATTGCTAGTAGCCCAATCATAGTCACCCCTTTTCACTTCCTTGTCACTTTTCAGCATAGGTAAAGATTTTCTACTTGGATTCACTGTACCACAAGCATGTATTTTGTTTTCTTTCAAATCTTGAAGGAGATCTGGGCTACGGAAATAATTATCAAAGTAAACTCTGTGATCCTTACCTTTCATATTTTCAGTGAGGTCTTTCACAACTCTTTCTCCCAGTTTCTTTTCCACAGCATTATTTTTTTTCCTGTGTAAATAGCCAATTTCCATGCATAACCAGATTTGTCTGCTAGTACCAACACTTTGTAGCCTCTGTTGATAGGCTTCTTTGGCAAGTACTGTTTTATAGAAGATCTTCCTTTAAATTTAATCATACATTCGTCCACTGCGATACATTCATTTGAGTTAAGTGCTTTCTGAAAGTTATGTGAAATTCTTTCTAGGAAAGGACAGAACTTATAAAGTTTATCATAGTTGGTGTCCCCTCATTGTGGCATTTTACTGTTGTTGTTGTTGTGGTCTTCAGTCCTGAGACTGGTTTGATGCAGCTCTCCATGTTACCCTATCCTGTGCAAGTTTCTTCATCTCCCAGTACCTACTGCAACCTACATCCTTCTGAATCTGCTTAGTGTATTCATCTCTTGGTCTCCCTCTATGATTTTTACCCTCCACGCTGCCCTCCAATGCTAAATTTGTGATCCCTTGATGCCTCAGAACATGTCCTACCAACTGGTCCCTTCTTCTCATCAAATTGTGCCACAAACTCCTCTTCTCCCCAATTCTATTCAATACTTCCTCATTAGTTATGTGGTCTACCCATCTAATCTTCAGCATTCTTCTGTAGCACCACATTTTGAAAGCTTCTATTCTCTTCCTGTCCAAACTATTTATCATCCATGTTTCACTTCCATACACGGCTACATTCCATACAAATACTTTCAGAAACGACTTCCTGACATTTAAATCTTCACTTGATGTTAACCTATTTCTCTTCTTCACATACGCTATCCTTGCCATTGCCAGTCTACATTTTATATCCTCTCTACTTCAACCATCATCAGTTATTTTGCTCCCAAAATAGGAAAACTCTTTTACTACTTTAAGTGTCTCATTTCCTAATCTAATTCCCTCAGCATCACCCGACTTAATTCGACTACATTGCATTATCCTCGTTTTGCTTTTGTTGATGTTCATCTTATATCCTCCTTTCAAGACACTGTCCATTCCATTCAACTTCTCTTCCAAGTCCTTTGCTGTCTCTGACAGAATTACAATGTCATCGGCGGACCTCAAAGTTTTTATTTCTTCTCCATGGGTTTTAATACCTACTCCAAATTTTTCTTTTGTTTCCCTTACTGCTTGCTCAATATACAGATTAAATAACATTGGGGAGAGGCTACAACCCTGTCTCACTCCCTTCCCAACCACTGCGTCCCTTTCATGCCCCTCGACTCTTATAACTGCCATCTGGTTTCCGTACAAATTGTAAATAGCCTTTCGCTCCTTGTATTTTACCCCTGCCACCTTTAGAATTTGAAAGAGAGTATTCCAGTCAACATTGTCAAAAGCTTTCTCTAAGTCTACAAATGCTAGAAACATAGGTTTGCCTTTCCTTAATCTTCCTTCTAAGATAAGTTGTAAGGTCAGTATTGCCTCACGTGTTCCAATATTTCTACGGAATCCAAACTGATCTTCCCTGAGGTTGGCTTCTACCAGTTTTTCCATTCGTCTGTAAAGAATTCATGTTAGTATTTCGCAGCTATGCCTTATTAAATGGATAGTTCGGTAATTTTCACATCTGTCAACACCTGCTTTCTTTGTGATTGGAATTATTATATTCTTCTTGAAGTCTGAGGGTACTTCGCCTGTGTCATACACCTTGCTCACCAGATGGTAGAGTTTTGTCATGACTGGCTCCCCCAAGGCCGTCAGTAGTTCTAATGGAATGTTGTCTACTCCGGGGACCTTGTTTTGGCTCAGGTCTTTCAGTGCTCTGTCAAACTCTTCACGCAGTATCGTATCTCCCATTTCATCTACATTCTCTTCCATTTCTATAATACTGTCCTCAAGTACATTGCCCTTGTATAGACCCTCTATATACTCCTTCCACCTTTCTGCTTTCCCTTCTTTGGTTAGAACTGGGTTTCCATCTGAGCTCTTGATATTCGTACAAGTGGTTCTCTTTTCTCCAAAGGTTGCTTTAATTTTCCTGTAGGCAGTATCTATCTTACTCCTACTGAGATAAGCCTCTACATCCTTACATACATTTTACGATTGTCACTCAAATGTAAGTTGGTGAGAAACCATTTGAAACACCTCCTTGACATCAGCTGACTCACATAACTATCATGTAAATCAGCACCTGAACTCCAGTAGTCTCTGTAACTAGGAAGTGGTTTTATGCCCATCAAGATATTTATCCCTAAGAAAGTTTTTAATTATTCCATGGATGCTGGCACATAAGGTTTACCAGTAGACAGAGATGACTGTTACACATATAAGTTCATCTGAAACAAAAATAAATCCATAATATCATCTGAAAGCAGAACTCCAAATAACTGATATGGTGATGGTGCGCCTAACTCCACAATAAAAACACAGGGACCAAACTGGGAAGTAAATGCAGGGGCATCAGCAGGGCATTCAGGTTTGCTCCACTTATGTTCAGTCTTCGACTGATGATCAGCAATCTCAGATGGAGTCTGATGCACTGTGATGGTTTGACTTAGCTCGGTCTCTGGTGACCTAATCACTGAAATGGTAGCTGGGCACTCATCCTCAGAATCACTTGATGTATCAGGATCAAACAGAGTAGTCTTGGATGTAGTTGGTTCCAGACAATAAGAATTATCACTGGTGTCATCACTGTCGCCACTATCAAATGATATGTCAGATGGAATATCCTCTTCAAGGGCTTTCAAAATTTCAGACTCAGTTAGCTTTCTCTGACCCCTCACTATTACTGAAAAGTAAAGAGTAAGATTTACCTATGTTTGAAGTAGACTGACTGTTGTGGTACAGTGGTACATATTTTGAACCGATGTATAATTAGCTACATTTTAATAATTTCTCATAGCAATAGTCTGAACAACACGAAAAACTACAATAAACAAATGTACTTACATATTCCAATAGAAATTTTGTCGGAAACTTCCGTTAGCAGGTAACAAATAACAATGCAGAAACAGTGTCTCCACAGTGTACTTGAGCACACCTGACATAGAAATATGAAGTACTGGTGCTGCTACAAGAACCCAGTAACAACTGCCATCTGGTGCATACATCTAAGAACTACAAAGTACATGCCTTGCTAGTAGTTCAAGTAATCTACCACAAGAATACAGTGTTCTACGCATCCAAATTGGTGGTACAAATAATGTACCACTGTACAACCTTGGTGCAACATAAGGTGGTACACAAATTGTACCACCAGACTTGAAAGAGTCAATGGGGATGTGGATCAGCCGTGAGGCGTCTCGAGATTGTCCACACAGTTACAACATTGTTGAGTCCTGGCTGGCACAGTGATTGATGCACCTGCTCAGCAAGCCGGAGATCCTGGGTTCGAATCCTGGTCTGGTACATATTTTCACTCATCATAGCTGACTCTGCGTAATGTCCCAATGTAGCTGACAGCTGTGATCCCCTACCTTTTTCTTTCTTTCCCTCTCCACCTTCAATTTACATATAACACACAACAGCAGTGGATTCCGTGTGGTGTCTGTTCTTTTGGACATGTCCGAAAGAACAGACACCACACATTCATGTAACAGTACTGTCTGGTTAATTGGTGCGACGCCAGTTCCAGTGCTCTGCAAGGAACATTTTGCTATTATAGGTGCAGTGCAGTACGATGCAACAGAAGTAGCGAAGGCAGCAAAGTCAAAACGTGCAGCCCAGTAATCGATTTAATAACCTCTTAATTCTGGTATTTCGGAAGTTAGGGAAGGGAAGGAAGATTGTATATTTTTAGAAAGAGTACTCAGCAAACGAAAAGCAGTGACAAAAATGTGCTTACATTGTGAAGAAGAAAGAGTGTATAAAATTTTAATAACAAAACAGTTGCTCAGCGATGCAGAAGAACGCCAGTTCCCACTGCCTTGTAACACAGATATATCTGTAATTAATGAGGTGTCCAAGGACAATATGATGATACCCTTGGTTGGTGTCAGTGGTTACACCAAAGTTGAGGGATTCACAGTGAGGTGCGGATCTACTGATTGCTTTAAAGGGCCAAATTTTAATCATCGTTCACATCACTGATCACGATAACAACATCCAACTCATTATAACTTTGGTTAAAAGGTTAGTACAAATATAATTACAAATGTATCACACTGCACATAAAGTCTTTTCTTTTACATGTTTCATTCATTTTTCTTCTGATTGCTACCCAAATTAATTCCTTTTGCATTTAGTTTCTCAGCTCGGCGTCAGCCATGTTCCACAAGATATGATCTTTGGATACCAGCTTGATAAGCTGCTCGTCCTCTGAGGCAGGGAAGTGGTCAGCCAACATTTCTGGTGAATGTTTCAGTAATGATCAGAGGAATAGCCACTCTACTGCTGCCCTTGCATTCCAAACAAATACTGCAGCTGTCACGTAGTAGTCACTGCCCCTTAACTTGACTTCCCTCACTCCTCTAACTAAGCAAATCACTGCTACATGTGGGACAGGCAGATTCCTTCCAAAGCACACAAGCATTGCCCGCAGGTAGAGCCCATGGTGGCATTGCTTTGTTCTCATGCTAGGAAAACGGTCTGGCATGCCTGCATTGTGCGGGTGGTGAGCGCAGTCTTGCACGAGTTTTACACAGCAAGTTGAGGTCAATTCCTGCAGCTAGAAAAATGTAGCTCCCCCTGATGCTGTTAGATCATTGAGGATGCAGACCCCTTGATTATTGGTACTGATATTGAAAAGTCGAGACAGGAAAGCACCGTCTTCTTTGTCGGGGAAGATCCTGATTTGTTGGTCCTGCTGACTGAGCAGATAGCTAATAGTAGGGAGCAGGAAGAACCCATCACCAATATCTTCCTTATGAAACCTGGAAAAGGCAACCAAAACACAGTCATTTACTGTCCCAAGAGTTCGTAAGCTCTCCGAAGAAGCCAAAAAACGTGTGTTTTTCTATACACCTTCAGTGGCACTCCTGATAAGATCACTGAGGCAGGAGTGAAGTTTGTTGTGTGTTTGTACATGGGGGACAGCTCCAGACCTTTGAATAAATTTGTCTCCACAACTCTTCCAGAGAGCTTTATCGGAAAATATTTACTTCAGTTTGGTATGTTTGCCTTCCGTCGAAGCTGCCGTTCACCAGCACTTCTTCAGGGTCTTGCAGGTTCAGATCTGGAGGAACAATCAGCTGGATCCACTGAAGTGGGGATGGAAGACCGCAAAAAATGGTGTGATTCCCATTTCAACAACCCAACCACCAGTACCCCAGGAACTGCCCGAAACGATATCCTGCACAGGCAAGAAGGTATGCCAAGCAGTTTGTCCCTGCAGGAAAGCGACTAGAAAGTGCTCAGCTATAAGCAACAATTATGGGGAGCTTTCATGCGTGACTCACAAACAGAAAAGGACACTTTCCTTGATTCGTCGCAAATCTACAACGAGATTGGCATCACCGAATAGGAAATTGATTCAGAATATACAATAGTTTGTAGGTGGGAGTGGGGGAAGGGAGGGTGGGGGGCTGGGCCTGGGGCTATAGAGTAATAGAGTATTTTTAATATTCTGGAAGACAAATGACGACTTTTAAGAAGCCGTAAAAAAGTTCGTGTTCCTGTGCAATACTGACTTTTAAATGATTTTCTTGAAAGTCAAACATCTGATCTCATTGTCCTTTTTTCTTCTTCCTACAATGAGAGCTGGGGGGCGGGGGGGCGAGGCTGCAGACTACCCCCCTTGGCCCTGTATATGAGCGCCCTTGATGCTAGAAGATAACGAAGAATTCAATGATGACATTACCTTCCAGGAACCCTCTTCCCTGACACACAGAAAACACACACAAAAAAGAATTTAAATGAACATAGATAAAATAATAACTGCTTAAAGAACATTTGTATAAAGTATATCTCTCGTCAGCTTTATACGAGAATTGAAGTATTTTTCCATTAATGAAACCTTTCATTTGATGTGTTTTGTTTTTAAATTTTGATTTTGTTTATTATCACCTTGGACAGTATAATAATTAAATGACATAAATGCATAGAGCTAACTACTAAGGCAGGTAGTTACGTAGCTAAATTTCCCTTAAATTACATGGGTAACTTTATGAAGTAGGGTGAACCTATGTGTTGTGCACCCAGTGCTGGCAATATGCAGATATCGTAGGTGTAAGTTGTTGCCTGAAGCCAGCATATTGCAAGCATTAGATGCTATAACAGAAATTAACTTTTAATTATTGACAAAATTATTTAATTGGATAGATAAAAATCTACTCACCAAGCAGCGGTAGAACACACACATAAAAGATAATTGTAATTGGCAAGCTTTCGGAGTCAGTGGCTCCTTCTTCAGGCAGAAGGGTTGAAGGGGAAGGAAGAAGGCTGATGGAAAAGGACTGGAGAGGTCTAGGAAAAGGGATAGCTTTCTGACCGTGGTTCAGGAGAGACTTACCATATGGGATAAGAAGGAAAGACTGGTTTTTGGAGACTGCATCGGATGATATTTGAAAATCTGAGAGGTTGAAGGCAGAAGATAGGGTAATAAGCAGACAGAGATTATTGCTTAAACATCATGTGTGAGTCAATAAGAGTTAAAAGCTAAGTGCATTGTATGTAACAGAGGTGGGAGGGGAGCAGTGAAAAATAGATGGGAAAGACAATGAAAGATGTAGAAAACTAAAACAGAGTGAAGCAAAGAGAAGTTACAGTGAAGAAATTTTTAGACACAAGAAATTAGTGTAAATTAAGGCCAGGTGGGTGGCAAGAACAAAGGACATATTGTTGTGCTAGTTACCACCTGTGGAGTTCTGAGCAACTGGTGTCTGGGGGAAGAATTCAGTTGGCTCACGTGGTGTAACAGGCACCGAGGTCACAAATGTTATGTGTTCCGGTTGCAATGGATTTATTTATCAATTGTTATTTTTCATTCATAGTTCACTGTTGCTATTTGATTTTACATATTGTGATGTGGAATAGTGAATGGAGCTGTGAATGCTAAAAAATTGAGCGCTAAATGGAGACACTGGAACGTTTCTGACATATTCTTCTGTTTGAGTTCAATAGAGGGGTGACAGCAGCTGAGGCAGCCAGAAACATTTGTGCTGCAGAGCATGGAAAGAAAATGGTTTCTTCATTATGAGGAGGAGCGTTTTGACATTAGTGACTCTCCATGTGCAGGAAGACCTTCACGGTGTGGTGAAGACCATTTAAATGCATTAATCCCCAAAGATCTGTATCAATGTACTCAAGAACTGACAAATATGACGAATTGTGATCATTCCATCATCATGAACATTTGAATACAATGGGTAAGCTTCAAAAATTGGGCTTATAGGTATCACAAGCTCTGAGCCAAAATCAGCAGGTATCCATATGTGCACCTCTGCTTTCTTGTCATCAATTGGCTCATGAACAACACCAACCATTTCTATCCAGTAGCATTGCTGGTGATGAGAAATAATGTCTTCCTGTTAATCTAAGGATAAAAATGGAATGGTTGAACCCAGAAAAAACATAATTTTCCTTACAAAGAACTGCACACATCCACAAAAATAAAGTTATGCATCTGGTGGAACAGCAACCAAGTGGTGTTCTACGAACTGCTTGCCCGTGGTGTAACCATCACTGCTGACATTTATTGTCAACAACTGAGACAACTTGCAGGTGAAATGCAAGAACAATGACTAGAAAGACTGCATGAAGTGATGCTACTCCATGATACCGCTGGCCCACATTGTGCCAGACTGGCGAATGACATTTTACAGGAGTTGGATTGGGAAGTCATTCCACACTTACCTTATTCACTTGATCTTGCACATTCTGCTTTTCACCTTTTCTGTTCTCTGTACAACAAACTTCAAGAAACTTCCTTTCAGAAAGAAAATGCACTCTGGGCATGTCTCAGCAAGTTCTTCTCCTCAAAACCACATGAATTGAAAAGTCCCCCCTGCTTGGCAGACATGAAAATAGTGGAGGAGCTTATACAGGGTGTTACAAAAAGGTACGGCCAAACTTTCAGGAAACATTCCTCACACACAAATAATGAAAAGATGTTATGTGGACATGTGTCCAGAAATGCTTAATTTCCATGTTAGAGTTCATTTTAGTTTCATCAGTATGTACTGTACTTCCTCGATTCACCACCAGTTGGCCCAATTGAAGGAAGTTAATGTTGACTTCGGTGCTTGAGTTGACATGCGACCCATTGCTCTACAGTACTAGCATCAAGCACATCAGTACATAGCATCAACAGGTTAGTATTCATCACAAACGTGGTTTTGCAGTCAGTGCAATGTTTACAAATGCGGAGTTGGCAGATGCCCATTTGATGTATGGATTAGCACGGGGCAATAACCGTGGCGCGGTACGTTTGTGTCAAGACAGATTTCCAGAACGAAGGTGTCCCGACAGGAAGATGTTCGAAGCAATTGATCGGCGTCTTAGGGAGCATGGAACATTCCAGCCTATGACTCGCGACTGGGGAAGACCTAGAACGACGAGGACACCTGCAATGGACGAGGCAATTCTTCGTGCACTTGATGATAACCCCAATGTCAGCGTCAGAGACGTTGCTGCTGTACAAGGTAATGTTGACCACGTCACTGTATGGAGAGTGCTATGGGAGAACCAGTTGTTTCTGTACCATGTACAGCGTGTGCAGGCACTATCAGCAGCTGATTGGCCTCCACGGGTACACTTCTGCGAATGGTTCATCCAACAGTGTGTCAATCCTCATTTCAGTGCAAAGGTTCTCTTTACAGATGAGGATTCATTCCAACGTGATCAAATTGTAAATTTTCACAATCAACATGCAATTGTGCAATCACGTCATCAACACAGATTTTCTGTGAATGTTTGGGCAGACATTGTTGGTGATGTCTTGATTGGGCCCCATGTTCTTCCATCTATGCTCAATGGAGCACGTTATCATGATTTCATATGGGATACTCTACCTGTGCTGCTGGAACATGTGCCTTTACAAGTACAACATAACATGTGGTTCATGCACGATGGAGCTCCTGCACATTTCAGTCGAAGTGTTCGTATGCTTCTCAACAACAGATTCGGTGATCGATGGATTGGTAGACGCGGACAAATTCCATGGCCTCCACGCTCTCCTGACCTCAACCCTCTTGACTTTCATTTATGGGGACATTTGAAAGCTCTTGTCTACGGAACCCCGGTACCAAATGTAGAGACTCTTCGTGCTCGTATTGTGGATGGCTGTGATACAATATGCCATTCTCCAGGGCTGCATCAGCGCATCAGGGATTCCATGTGACAGAGGGTGGATGCATGTATCCTTGCTAATGGAGGACATTTTGAACATTTCCTGTAACAAAGTGTTTGAAGTCACGCTGGTACGTTCTGTTGCTGTGTGTTTCCATTCCATGATTAATGTGATTTGAAGAGAAGTAATAAAATGAGCTCTAACATGGAAAGTAAGCGTTTCTGGACACATGTCCACATAACATATTTTCTTTCTTTGTGTGTGAGGAATGTTTCCTGAAAGTTTGGGCGTACCTTTTTGTAACACCCTGTATTATTGATGACTAAAGTCCTCATTATGTGTGTATGTTGTGTTTTATTAAATTTATGGAAAAACACTATGAACTTATGCACCAACTTAATACATTATGTTTATTATATACCTGTTTATGAATGACATGTCTGTATTATTGTACATGATGATGCAATGAAGAGCAATTATTTTTATTATTATTGCTGTCACTATTACTACTATCATTATTATTACTACAACTGTGATTACTACTACTACTACTGTATTCAAAAATAGATTAAGAAGACAGCTCATTTAGCATTCATTCATAAGTACTTATAGATGAGTATCTGGAACATAGAATCCAAAATGTTTCTCAATAGGCTCAGATAGAAGCTTTCGGAGTCAGTGACTCCTTCTTCAGGCAGAAGGGTTGAAGGGGAAGGAAGAAGGTTGAACGAAAAGGACTGGAGAGGTCTAGGAAAAGGGATAGCTTTCTGACCGTGGTTCAGGAGAGACTTACCATATGGGATAAGAAGGAAAGACTGGTTTTTGGAGACTGCATTGGACTCATTTAAGAGATTATGGTAGCAGGTGAAAGACTTGTGGACAGTTTAATCAAGAAAGTATTAGCTTCTCAGAAGCTGCCTGTTTCACCTGATTAATGGGAATCATTAATTTACTGCTGTATAAAACATTGTTAGAGCAGGATTAATTGTTGTACCATGAACAATGTTGTGAAAGAATTTTTGTATAGTTATTGCTAACTAAGGAATCTGTTTGGTAAATATGTTTTCCTTTCTTATTGCAATTATTGACATGTTTAATCATGCAGTGGGTAACGCACTTTTTTAACTTATAACTTATCTGCTTTAATGAAAGTAATTATACTTGATTTGAGATATACTGTTTTGCTGTCAGAATACAAGCTTATTTTGTTTTCTTGCACCTAATAATTTATGCACTTATTTTACAGTAAATTCACAGTGCACACGTTAAATATCTGCACTGTCAGTCCTAGAAGGAAGGAAGGAAGCAAGCTGGGGTACATTCCATTGACAATGAGGTCATTAGGGACTGAGCACAAACACAGACTGCGGAAATATGAAGGAAATTGGTCACATCCTTTCAAAGGAATCATCCCGGTACTGAACCTTAGCAAATTAGTAAAATCAAGAAAAATTTAAATCTGGAAGGACAGGTGGTAATTTGAACCCCTGTCCTTTTGAACATGGGTCCAGTGATTTACTCTCCATTGCTGTATTCATTATCATTGCAACTTTTAATTTTTTATAGGCAAAATGAGGCCATCTGATGGGAAGATTAGAAACAACACTCTGTTCCTTCAGAATCATTCAGTATTTATTTATGTAATAAATAAGCTCTACAGTGGTATGTACATATAATTTACATGTTTAGCACTACTGTCTATCAGTGTTCAAATGAAGTTTCTCTGTTAAGTGCTGGCACTGTATAAATAAATATATATTTTCTGAGAACCTTTGTTTTTCAGATATCTGAAAATCACAAAATTTCATCCACACATTTCTTGATCTTTTGAAACAAATAAATTGCTACATCAAACATTTTCTGGGCAATATTTTCCACAATCTTTAGAACATAAATAGTGAAAAACTAATTGTGCAATGATCACAAGGGCTTTTCTTTGGTGGTGATAGATTCTAGAGTGTAGTAGTAACAAAATTCACACTTGTCTTTTGCCCAAAACAGGAAGAAGTGGATTTTCTTACACATCAAATATTGCATAGCACATTTTATGCAGTAGCAACATATAAAAATTTTATATAGAAAGGTCTTCATTATATCTTTAATGAATGGTAACATCCATTCTCAAACACTGTGTGCCTTCAATCACTTGTGCTCACCCAGGCATTGATACATAAAATTCTTTTTCTGTTTAAACTGCTTTGTTCACAAATTTTCTGAAATGAAAAAAGTACATGACCATAATGTTGTTTTACATTGGTTGCACTGTATGAGGCCTTAAATAACAAAACAACATGTACAATGCAGTGTACAAATCCTGATGCAAAGAAAGTATGAGAAGATTTTAAATGTGAAATTTAAATCTATCTGTACCACCTAATGCAGATTCTTCATATGTCAGTACAACAGGTTTACCATACCACATATTTTAATATCCCCACTGGGAAGTTAGTATCATCGATTTGTTCACAAATATTATAAGGACCTGAAATGTTTTAAACAATAATTGTGTGATTCTAAAAATGTACAATCATCAATACTGAATTAGCAGAATTGGTAGGTAACCAAATTGTGAGGAGCTAAATAGACTGAAGAATGAAAGCACACATTATGACCACATTCTGAAACGTTTCCCAGCTGTGATATACAAACATATATTTTCAAACACAGTGTGAAATTCATGTAAAGTTTCCTGAAAAAGTTAGTTATTTTGTCCAGAATTCTCTGCTTTATGCAAGGAAAGTATTTTCTGATGGAATAAATGTGCCACTTCTTTGTGCTTGTATCTACAAAATATACTTTACATGTGCATGTATGTATGCATTATAGCTACATTGTGATTCATTAGTTTCATCTTTAATTCCTCATCACTGTTTCAAGGCCAAGTGCTGAAATCAAATCTGTCTTCTATTCTCATTTGATTGCCTTAGCTAATCTTACAAATTTCCAGGTAAATACTGAAGACTCCACTTTGTTGTTAGTTCAGGTACATATCTTTCTGGACTGAACATGCCAGAAGGTAAATATTAGCTATCTTTTGCAACTACAGAGATCATAAAAGTGCAGAAGAGGCAGCTGAAACCTTGGAAAAATCACAAGCGTTAAATACCATACTGTATTAACATGGGAAGGAAGATTTTATATTTTATAATCATAAGATAAAATTGTAGATTAAAATCCTGTTATTATTTACAACTGTTGCACAGCTTATCAATTTAACAGAAGATGGAGGAGGAAGGTAAAGGAACACGAAGGCTTTCCTGACTATAAATGAAAGTCTACTGAGTATTCCAGGTTAACACATGAAGGACATTATCATGTACAATATATACAATTACAACATTTTGACTAAAATACTTAAATATTTATAGTCATGTACAATATATGATGGTATTCAGAAGTGTGGTGAAAAACTTGTTTGAAGTTAGTAAATCATCTGTATCAGTTGATTGCTAAAGTAAACCAAACAACTGCTTAGTCATGAATATATTAGCTACCTTTGTATAAACTACTTCATGTATATAAAGCTATGTTCCCCAATCAGCTGGTACCACCAAAGTGGTAATAAGCATGGTCCCTTCATTTTATAATTATAATATAGGTAACTACATTTTAATTTCAGAAAAAGAACTAAATTTTATGTGATGAGAAAATAGATCACAAGCAGTAGTGCAACCAAAAATATTACATTTTTCATACCAACAGACCAAAGCCATGGTTCCTCTCTAGAATGCTAAAAATATTGTCATGTCAACCATTTACAAACACTATTTTAGCATGTAATTTTCTCAAGAAACTTAAAGTAAGGTTATGAAATTAATTTTTAAGCTTGAAGCTATATTAAAGAGAAACAAATTGATTGCTGCTCTGTAAGTTTCTACAGAGCAGGAATTCAGTTGCACCCTGTATTGGTTAAGCAGATTGCTTATACAAGTGCTATTGATAGCTGCGGCAGTTTGATTTATATATTGTTGTATTAACTGGTTAATTACCTTCAGATAAAATTATTGTAGATTAGAAGTCTTTGAAACCGTGGTATACGACACAGAAACTAGAAGATAAAATGAGAGATGTGATTAAAGCTACGCACATCTTCAGAATAGGCAGTACATTATTTACTGTTTTAGTAGCAAGCTCTGCATAGAATTGCATGTATTGGAATAGATTTGCTCAGCTACTACCCTCTTCATAGGCTGTCCACTGTATTTACAATTGCACAAGTCAAAACATTATTTTTACTTAATGCTTTCTATTAGAAGGAGTTATTAGAGAGACGGTCTGAAACAGAAGGGACTGTGGTAAGTTATACTTATTGAACCCCAGGAAAGTGATGCAACTGGAACAGATTGGAGAACACATTTCAGTCTGCTTCAGAACAAATTCTTGGAAAGAAAAAAATGAAAGTGTAAATTGAGTAATCAATGATTTCCACAAAGCGACCTGAAGAATTTTAATACTACATCATAAAGATGGGTGCATTTACCTCGGGAAAAGAACTAATTAAATGATATGTTTTGGAAAGTATTTATTTCTTTGCTTAACAGAGTGGTATTAATACACTGCAGTGTCAACTTTGTCATGCCACTGCAGGATACAAATAAAAAAAAGTAACTGAATTTTATTGACTGCTAAAAGAGAAGAGAGAGAGAGAGAGAGAGAGAGAGAGAGAGAGAGAGAGAGAGAGAGAGAGAGTGAGGAGAGAGGAGAGAGAGGGGGGGGGGAGAGTATGACTACACATGGCTCTTTCATTCTCCTGCACAGAACAGACTATCATGGAAAAAGAGGGGGAAGAACACTTTGTTGCTACAGATGTGAGGTACGGCAAGGGCAGACTTAAAGAAATGAGTCAGTACACAATTGTATCCTCTGAAAATGAATACACATCAATACTCTTCTGTCTCTTGTATAAAGGCTTTTGTGTGTACTTATGTTTTATGTGCTTGTACAACATGTTTTGATTTTTATTAAAATATGTCCGCAGTCAGCATGGTAAAGATCAGAAGGGCAACAGAAGTGATGTCCAAGCCAACTAGGAAACAATAGTTTGTTAATTTTGCACAGTATATACATATAGTGGAGGTATGAATTACTTGACTAATGTATAAAGTTCTTGATGAACTTTATTCTGCAATTGCAGGCTGGTGTTTTGGTTAAATTTAAAAACTTAATCATCATCAATGGTGAAACATTTCCTATTTCAGTACAAAATAATAAAAACAGTTTTCTGTGTCATTTCATTGGTACATTCAGTGCATTTCACTGTATTTTCTTCTTATAGGTGTAACACCAACTTCCACAGAGTTTCATATAATGTTTGTAAAAACTCAGTTACTAATAAATATAGAGGAAACTATGAGATTAGTAGAGAAAGGAAGTTAATAGTAAAGATGTAATAATCATCAAAATTCATTCTGTGATGAAATTCAAAATGGGTAAGGAATAATCCCTAATTAGTATTCTTATGTATTTATTTTCTATTATCTGTTGTCAAGGTTAAAATCTTTGTTGTATGTTTCTAGTAGTGTCAAGGAACATATGTGATACAGCTAGATTTCTGTATTTATGACAGCATTTTATTGTGAAATGGTTATAAAGCTTATCTGCAAGGCAGCCATCTGCTACCATGCTGATGGAACCACATGTTTCATATGTTTCTATAGCTCCTGACTTTCACACATCAAAATATACATAACCTCACTGATATACAAAACAGATTATTGGGTAAAACTAAAAGCACAGAGGAATTTAGTAACAGATCGTATTTTCTGGTATATCATTGACTTTATTCATAAGGAGTTTTCAAAATCATACCTTATTTAAATACTTTCCTTTCTTTGGGGGTTATGCCATCTGTTCACTGTTCAGGCAGTCATCTTCAGAGATGTTTTGTTCTGTAATTCCCCTTGTGATATTCATCTGTAAACTCATTTTCAAAACTTGTGCACATTCTAAACTCGAGATCTAAAATATACCTTCCGTCTGGAAAGGGCAGTGGTTCTTCAAGTAAAAACTGTTTAGTGTCCTTCCACATACATTAATTATGGGCACTAATAGAATTTATAAGTCAATCAAGAAACTTCTTTTGGAATGAAAACACAGTGAAATGGAAGTTAGCACTCTAAAACACTTTTATAGTTAATTTTGGATTTTGTCAGCCCCATGGTGTATAATGAGATAAAATGAAGCTAGTGTAGAAAACTATCAATTTTTACCTTCATTTTCTCTACTGTTAGTTTTCTGCAGTGTCATTTTTCTCCTACTTATGACATCACAAAGTATTCTTATACTAACATTATATGGTTTTATTATCCATTTTGTCATGCGTTTTCTGGTTACCCATCACTGATGCCTTAATAGCTCAAAATCTGTTTTCCCAAGCTATTCTTTCAATTAATGTATTCTATCATTTTATACATCTTCCTCTCCTATTGTAATAAAAATGTAACAGACTTATAAGTTATTTATTTTTTCAAGTATTTAGAGGTCCTTGGCTTCCATAAAGTATGATGAGCCATAACATACCATGTACACAACATCTGTAACAGGATATTCTCCAAGGCTCTCAGTTTTATCCTGAATAATGTCTTGTAAAGAGACTGGAGACAGTGGTACACAAATATGCATCACATATACATAAGTTCCTGAATTAAAAACAGTGAATTGATGTTAAAAATGTAGGAAGGACTTCAGTAAGCATGATGACACATTTTTCCAGATCAACAATGACTCATTTAAATAAAGACCACTAAGCAAAAAAAATATTGGAATAACTTATGGAAGGCCTAGCAAGAGGAAAATTAATAAGTACAGAGCATAGCAAAAACAGCTTTAGAAATGTTGATGAAATTAGTTTCTTCTAGATTTAAGCATTAACCCTTTAACTGCTCTAGATGTGTTAATGCGCGTGCCTTTGTACCTGTCCCTGTGTGCTCTGAATGTGTTTACGCGTGCCACCAGTCCTTCTACCTGTACGCGAAGACAGAAGAACGTTCAGAGCATGCACATTAACACGTCCAGAGCAATTAAAGGGTTAAGATTCAGGTATATAACCAGGAAAGTGTGGTGGATATACTTCTGATATGTGAGCCATATTAAGAAGTTAACGCTCTTTGAGAAAGTGTTAATAGTGCTTATGGCAACATATATGAAGTTTCAGAAATTTACTACCATCATCTTGTGTGCACCATTATTTTTGGATCTGCAAACACAACAATCTAAAGCAATATCTTGCTGAAATGCTGAACTATGACTGCAATTATTGCATTCATTAAATGTAGATTTATGTACTTTTATTTCTAGAAGACACCGTGAGAACACACATTTCCTTATCACAAACATCTTCTCTGTATAATGGAATGCATCCTATGAAAAAAGTAAGCACATTTCATACTGCTTATGACAACCTTAGTTGTCAGTACTTCATGTACTTATTATGCAACTGTTTATGCAGACTCATAGTGCAGCATGGAATTTTTTTTTTTTTCGTTATAAATATTGTATAAGGTCCACATAATATTAAAGAATAGCAAGGAATAACATCTAATGGAGAAAGTATATGTTGATGGTTAGAGAACTCAGTTTTTGTAGCCATATAAATAATATGTACCTATCTTCACTGATGTTAAAAGCAGATACATGAAGCTTTGCACCTGAAATTATCACCATAGGAAATGTTTCATATTCAAATTATAAGTGGCCAATCTTCCATTACCCTGCGTACAGAATACATACTGAAGTTACAATTTTACAAGCAAACATAGCAATTGTTCTTATTATAGTTTAGTTTCTGTAGCATTATAACTTATGTAAACATTGATGTACCTCACCTTATTTACTATTTAAACCACAGCAAAAGCATACAGGCACATGACAGATGTTAAGGAACTTTTATAAAATTTGTTTCCTATTTGTGTTGTAGGTCTTAATAATATGAGTAATGAGGGTTAAAGAACATAAAGATATACATGTGGAAAAAGTAAGCAGTGGCAAAAAAAAATTTTTTTTTTGGATAATACCAGCAGCATCATCTTTAAAAGTCATATCTACAATAAGGCCTATTTCAACTTTTTAGTGTTCAGTCTGTTATACAACTACAATTATGTTCAATAGCCTTTGCTTATAGATGTGATGGTTTCATATGTGTTTTCCCACTCATTTGCATACTGAATAACTGGGTTGTGAAATTCAGCTTACTATTGATGTAAGGCCAGAACTATCATAAAAAATGGTTTTTGCTATGTGTGGATTTTAATACCTTGATTCTGGATTTAATCATATTCCTAAGGAGAAATATTATTTACAATAGTTTGTATGCATAAAAATAGCTACATTTTTATTAATTTATCAATAAATAACATTGTTTTCACATTTTTTATTTTTGTACACATAATTCATATCTACAGTGTTATGTACAAATGTATAAGCTATCTCAAAATGAAGTAAATAAATATGATACATTTGAACTATTAGAGCAGGTTATTTTCCTCTTCCACACATAATAATCATATGTAGCAATTGAAGTGCCAATAAGTATGATATTTTTGAGCAGATGCAGGATTTTTTCTTAATGCACCAGTGGCATTAATGCATTATCTCATGGAAAGAAAGTAAATATTCCTAACATTTTGAGGTTTCATAAGCAAGTGAACTTCCATGTCAGTGCCCTAACTGCTTTCTTAAGTTCAACACTTCATTTCTTTCTGTGGCATTACACATGTTGATTCATTTGTGTAAAAGTAGTCTACTATGACCATAATGTGCAGTCCACAGCCTGAAATCCCATGTTTAAACTTAAGGAGCAGGTAAGGATACTTAAGGAATATTTCTAAAAGGCCCTTAAAGTGTTAATACAACTATATTTAATGCAACTATTTGTTTTTCATTTTGTATTGCACTATTCACTTCGTGCTACTGTACAAAAATTAGGTATTCACACTTACATTCCAGTTTTACACATTTTTGTTTGACCAATATATGGAAGCTGACTAATTTCAGGCAGCACAATGAGGATATAATACATAATATGGTGTAGATTTTATTGTGAAAATGATGTTTTCAGTATAAGTTTGTGTGAATATATGCAGCAATGAAACTTCCTAGTAATTGAAGCTGTGCAATAGCTCTGAAATATCTGTGGTATATTGAGTGATAAAATACTCCTATCTCTGCAAAGAAAAGAATGAAAGTGAGGTATTCCTTGGTATTTCTTTTATACAACTGTTTGGTATGGAGAGAATAGGAATTTTATTGCACTTCTGTTCAAAGAAAGTTGCTGTTACTTTAGTACAGAGTTCTATCTTTTGTCTTGGCAGCAGGACACTTTTGGTTCTCCATTCTCATAATATTTCCACACTTACAAACATTTTCAGTTCATGTTGCATTTCTATACTCTTCATTATATTATGTTTCCCAACAAACTGCTGTTTGCTTTGATGAGTGAATAACATTTTGTTTAATTATGCTCCCTTTTGTTTACGAGCAGTAATTTAAAGTTTTCTGTCTGTAGCACAATGTCAGCCTTACTTGGTGATTGCTCCTATGCCAGTTGCACAGTCTGTCAATGATTATTTTATGTTCACAACACACTCAGATTTGAAAAAAATTGACAAAAAAAGAAAAAAAAAACTTGAAATTGATACTTCATTACAGATGCACTAGTGATGTAAAAAAAGTGAAATTGCAACAATATTAAGAAACTGTTGCTGTTCTCTGATGGTAACTTGCAAATTCAAAATTACACTCACAACAGTGCTATAAATACAAAATGGATGTTATCATTTTTCTGTTTCTTTACAAGCTATTTAAGTTAGCTGCAGTGATAACACAGCACACTACCCAGGATATAGATTTGAAATAAGTGATTTTATGTATTTTGCTCTTTCTCCCTCATGTTTTGACCTACAGTTCCCTTGGAGCCAAATGAATATGTCCTCAAGAACCTCTGTTTTCCTTAAAATTAAATCTGAATGCAAAAATGTGCCTGTACCATAAACAGATGCCTTCTCATCTGTAACTTTGCAAAATATATAACCCAGTCAATTTCAAGATAAAAGCCATGTTTCACAGAATCATTATTACAATTATTATTTATTTACAACATGGAAGGCACATTTTATGTTTAGAATGCTGTATCTTTAGACCTGAAGAATCAACTCTGTGCATGGTACATTCCAATGACCAAAAATGCATATTATTTTCAATGTTAGATTAAGCTTGTTATGTATGTGTATCTGCAGAAAATGTTCCAGTGCAAGAATTTGTAGCAAAATGAACACTGAGAACACACTATTCAACTTCATAAATCATTTTAGGGACATTAGAATACTCACTTCTGTGACAGTCATGGGGTCACTGAAGACAATTTGAGTGCCACTAAGAATTGATGATCCATAGGGTCTTTATATTTGAACAACTGAATTAAAGAAGTAGTATTTCAAACTGTGTAGAAAGAGTCAATACTTTCAGTGACATATTGATCAATGACGCTGATGGACTGTAATCACAATAAAGTAGAACACCAGGAGATACATACCACATATCTCTTGACGGCCTACATCCAGTTGTTTTTAGAATCAAGAAGAAATATTTTTACATCCAGTGTAGAATATATATAGAGCATAATACCTTTTTTAAATAATATGAAGGTTTACTAAAATATCTGTAAATTACAAGAAGTACAGTCAATGTACTGAGTTAATACTATGACTTTCTACATTGTAATTTGAATTCAGTGAAAGAGAACCGTATTTATGTTAAGAACTATTCATGATCAGTGGAGAGAAGGGAACTGCAGATACTAGAAATTGATGAATAAAATGCAAATACACCACAAGAAACGTTAAAGCAATTAATTAAAACGAGGCGTTAAATGGTTGCAAGAATTTCTCTCTTTCCTTTATGTTTCTTTAAGAGAAAGTAAAGCCAAATATAGATGTGTTACAGAGAAGCATAGCCTATTGTCAATATAATTTATTTTTACTGCAAAGAAAGGCTAGCAACATATGTAATAGGCATATGATCACACTAATAGATATCGTCATGACAGCAAAATAAATTTTTAAAAAAAAGATAAAAAAATTAAAAAAAAAAATTACGCATATACAATGACTAATGTAGACCCAATTGTCTTCTCTTTGTTATTGTGACAATAGGAAAAACAGATAATATGCACATACTAAATGATCAAATAAACTCAAAAAGTCACTTTAGACAGACAAGACTCAGATATCAGTTCAAAAAAGATCCTGCTCTTATATAAGATCCTCAGAAACTATTTCTCGTATGTATGGAGAAATCACAGCAAAATCTGAGAAAGAATTGCTAACACAGAAATTAAAGTAAGGGTGTTGGGCATACAGATGTAAAACTAGATGTTGGATCATTTAGGCAATTCCTGCATCAGAAGAATTAGAAAGATCTGGAATAAGAATATGGAAAAGAGTAAGAAATGTAAGTGACCTTAGAAGAAATAATCACTCTAAATATTTGAATGAGAATGAAGCAATGTGCAGAAAGAGAGACTGAAGTACCATTGCTTACTATTTCTCATCAAGGTAGCGTCAATGACTGGGTTATGATATGCAAAAGATGGAAAGGATTCATATTCATCTAGGTAATGCATAGACCATTTGAAGTAGTTGGTGGCAATAAATGATAATTACTAGGTATCAGAGCATACCTTTTTAAGAAAAATAGCGTGCATTAAAATATAGATGTTGAGACTAACACAAAAGGAGTATTAAATGAAGAATTACGTCAATGAGAAACCAAATTCACTTTTAGACCACATGAACTACTGTCAATAGAAGCAGACTAAATGTGAATGTGGAAATGTGGGTGGCAGTGCAATATATTCATGTTGTGCAAAGTATGAATTTAGGCATTGTGCAGTCCTTCTAAAATGGTGAACAAAAATAGCAATGACAACTATTTTGTTAGTAAATCATAAGGATTCATTTTGTCTACGTGCAGAGAGGAGGAGAACAGAGGATGAATGAACTGTAGTATATTTGGTATGGTAATCAATAATAATAATTCTGTGTTATCACAACTGTTATCAGTTTTGAATCAAAAGCAGCTGTTGTCATTGACCTCATCTGGCAGACATTTCATTAACAGGTGCTATCTGAGACAGCATATGAACTATTTGCTTCTGTTTTACAGTACAGGTTATTAATTATGTACTAAGCAATCATACAACAAAGGTTTTAATTAACCATTAAAATTTCTATATTTAGAAGCCTTACCTACTGTCACAGAATATAGTTAACATAATGGAGAGTCCTGGAACTAAAATACTTTGTAATTTAGACAAAACTGGGAAGTTTCTTTCAAACTAAATCAAAAGAATTATGTCAAGGGAAACTAAATTCATGGAAGGACAACGCTACTGATTTGTGGAAATAATTTCTCAGGAAGTTTACAATTTTGTAGTAGATAACATAAAGAAATTTATCCTTTTGGGTCAACAAATATGAACTTGAATCATAAACACTTGAATCATAACACTGGATAACAGAAAACATAAGTATTTTGTAGAAAGATTAATTGTGTAGCTTTGTGATACTTTGGTATAAGATTTATGATTTAGTCTGAATGTGCTTTGCTTAGCAGCCAGATACATGTCTCTGTGGCCAGGAACATATGTTTACACCTTTATAAAAACACAAAATTCAAAATCATATTTTTGCTTAGAAAATCAATTGAACTGCTTACATTTTCATTACAAATTTAAATGGTATATCACTCAACATTTGATGTTGTACTTCAAGTAATGAAGGTATCCCAACTTTTATTCAAATAAGTCATGGCTATGAAGTCTACCAATAAACTGATAGTCAAAGAAAGGTTCATTACAACTGCTATGAACATGCTGTTATAAAGGTTTCTCAAAAAATTTCAGTTACAACAACAGTCACAAACAATTGTAAATTAAAGCACATATAAAGATTACCTTAAATAACAATCTTTTAAATGTGCAGTTCTTAGTGTTGAGTCTGTAAATATCTGTTGATTTCCTGTTGCTCTCTGAAACAAGAAACATCCCTAAGCTGTTTCGCTGTTTTATGACAAACTGGTCGAACTACTAACAGACTTCACTTGTGCCTGCAGTTTGCTCTTGCGTTTAGAGAACATTTCTTTCCTTGAAGTGGATTTTGAGTTAATGTTTAGGGGTAGACAGCTGCTATGGAACCAAATATGTATCGCTGTTATTGAAAATTAATTGTTGTAAAACACTGGTGTTCCATTGTTTCTTTCTCCTTCTCTCACACATTGTTCAAAAGATGCTTCTGAAATTAAGTATCAAAGTGTAAGAGCAGAACTGTTAACCATATAATATAATATGAGAAATATGCATAATAATACAACCATATCATGTCATGTTTAAAGGGTTATGGGACAGGGGATTGCAATATTATCAATTACAGAACAAAGAGCTCACAATTAAGATTTAAGAAATTAGTGGCAAAATGCATATAGCATAATAAACTATTGTTGCACAGTTTCAAAGTAAAATGAAATGATGTCACCAGGACTCATGTTTCACATTAATAACTAATTATAATGCACTCTAAAAGTATGAAGTTATGATGTCCTAGTCTGGCAAAATTCAACACTGTTTACACTAAGTGCAGAAGACCTAGCACACAGAACAATATCAGCTGAGGCTGGTATTTGTGATCTTACATATCTGAGAGCTCTGAGAGCTGAGTTTGTGTGTCCATATAATCTTTGTACCTATTCCAGCTGATATGTGGAAAATAAAGTAGGATATACATATGCTTGATTCCTACATTTATGACTATAAATATATATTGTCAAAGAGTGAAATAATTAAGAGCAGAAAAAGATCACAACAGTTGAGATGTATCAAAACTCATACATGAATTCCATTTATCTCTGTGACATTATACAGGTATACCACAAAGTGAAACCAAAATAATTAAATGAGGAACTCATACAAAAATGTCTAACACATATGAAGAATTAATTCAGTTTGGGTGATCAATGTAAAATGAAACCATATTTTTGTATGCGAAACACTACTGCTTTTCAGTGATCCACACATCAATTTCAAAATATTTTATTTTAGACAGAAACTAAAAACTGAAATTCAAACATCTTGCACTGCATGTGACATATATCAATTCCAAGAATATTTCTGTACTTGCAAAATATATGAAATTCACAGTATAAATATTCCAGTGCAAATGCTATGTCATGTGAAGTATTTATACTGAGACACACTATGCACAAAGTGTTCTGTAGCCTACAAAAAATCACAAGATAATACATTTCATTTCGCTATTAATATTGTGAGTATCAGTTTTATACAAAATATTGCTCTTCAGTAATACCCTTATATTCTGTGCTACTTGTCTTATACATTATTATGCAGTATTTATTTTATATTTTAACTGATTATAGAGCTGTGTAAAGTAACAGTGATTATTAAAAATTTTTTGAATTTCTATGAAAACTGCCCCATCACATTAGACTCGTGTGGTTTTTACTGAATTTCATTATCTACACTTTCTTATTTGCAATCTGTTGGTAAGCTCAACTCATGACTCTCACATTCTTTCAATAGCAACAATTATTATGAAATGAAATTACTAATTAAAGTTACTCATAGCTTGGAAAAGCATGTATAAAATTCAGAAGTACATTTTATCAATGTGAATCCTTATAAAATATAAATTAATTGGTGTTGACATTCAAGGTAAGTAGAGTTCAATTTTCTTAGGAATGCTCATTGTACTTTCACAGAATTTCCAAAGTACAAAAGCATGTTTACTCTGTCATAGTTGTAATGTTTCATGTCTCATTGTTACACCTACAACAAAGATTAACTTGAGAAAGAGTGCTACCATGATGTTTTTGGAATGATACCTGATACAACCATTTCCAGATTCAGTAATATTTTTAAGCATACCTTTCCTGAATGTCTTACAATAACACAAGATTATTTTAATTTAGGTAGAAATATAGTACATCAAGGAGCACTCAGTTACACTGGTTGATCCTCTGTCACATAATTTATAATAATAACTGTAGGAACTGACTCATATTTACTGTCTATGAAACAGATAGAGAAATATCCCAAATTGTGGATAACCACTTTTCCTTTTAGTCAGGATTGTAACAAATAATCAATTGAAGTGCACCTTGTGAGTGGTAACAGTGAACTTAATATAAGTGAAATATAACATCAGTCTTTGAGTTACTTAAAATGTAACAAAATGAATTAGTAATATTTAAAATGTACATAATAACAAAGACATTTCTAGCATCTGAGAAACTGAAAGAAGAATGTGTAATTACTGACATATTTATGCAAATATTAATTAAAATAAGACAGATATAACAGTGTGAGAGAATACTGATTTTATGAAGTCACCAGTCACTGTTAGAAGTGATCTAATTATTTAATCTGTTATTTTCAAACCAAAATGAAATAAATAAAAATATTTAAAATTTTATCATTATAATGTCATTTTATGAAAAAAGTATGTTTTGGAGTTAATGGAATAATACAATAGCTTTTTCCAGGTATCTTCTGACATATTTTAAATGAACTTTAATCAACATCAAATCACTTCAAAACTAATGCTCCCCTTTCTGTTTCTCTCCATGGTTATCAGCTTCCTGATACCCTACACTCTTTTCTCTGCAGTTGCTTATCAGTTGCAGCTATGATACAACAGATTCAGTGTGCTGCATAATGGAGGTTTTGGAATGCAGTACATACATTTTGAATATCTGTAAGGAACACACTTCTGATTGCTAAACAGGTTCACCAGCTCTTTAATATTTTGTTCAAACTTCAACTTGCCTAGAGCTAAAACATATCATTAGCTTCATCAGTCAAGTGCAGTGATCTTGCTGAAGTTCTGAAATGACTTTATTTTGCATCTGTAGAGTTGTTTTCCTCAGCATTTTGTTGTTGTTGAGCACGAGCTTCAGCATCTGGAAAATGATTTTAAAGTTCTAACTTCTGCTGTGACTTTTATGCTTCTGGGAAATACACATAGGAAATATTTAGTGTGTATGTACAGGATTCAACAGAGGAATGTTTGACTATATATGACAGTACAAGTAAAACAAACCAAATAACAAATTTCAAGCAATTGACTTTAGTACCACCAGGACACGGGAGTTGTGAAAGCTGGAGGAAAAAATAGTTATCCAAACCTCAGGTGGAAAGTGTGTGCCTCAGTATGTAATTCCATTTCCAGTATTCTGATAAGCCCTATTTGTATTACATGAACAAAATTATGTACCTTTGATTACTAGAATATGTATAGTGTCTGTTGATGTGGTCTTCAGTCCTGAGACTGGTTTGATGCAGCTCTCCATGCTACTCTATCCTGTGCAAGCTTCATCTCCCAGTACTTACTGCAACCTACATCCTTCTGAATCTGCTTAGTGTATTCATCTCTTGGTCTCCCGCTATGATTTTTACCCTCCATGCTGCCCTCCAATGCTAAATTTGTGATCCCTTGATGCCTCAGAACATGCCCTACCAACTGGTCCCTTCTTCTTGTCAAATTGTGCCACAAACTCCTCTTCTCCCCTATTCTATTCAATACTTCCTCATTAGTTACGTGATCTACCCATCTAATCTTCAGCATTCTTCTCTAGCACCACATTTCGAAAGCTTCTATTCTCTTCTTGTCCAAACTATTTATCGTCCATGTTTCACTTCCATACATGGCTACACTCCATACAAATACTTTCAGAAACGACTTCCTGACACTTATATCTATACTCAATGTTAACAAATTCCTTTTATTCAGAAATGCTTTCCTTGCCATTGCCAGTCTACATTTTATATCCTCTCTACTTTGACCATCATCAGCTATTTTGCTCCCCAAATAGCAAAACTCCTTTACTACTTTAAGTGTCTCATTTCCTAATCTAATTCCCTTGGCATCACCTGAATTAATTTGACTACATTCCATTATCCTCGTTTTGCTTTTGTTGATGTTCATCTTAAATCCTCCTTTCAAGACACTGTCCATTCCATTCAACTGCTTTCCAAGTCCTTTGCTGTCTCTCACAGTACAATGTCATCAGCGAACCTCAAAGTTTTTATTTCTTCTCCATGGATTTTAATACCTACTCCAAATTTTTCTTTTGTTTCCTTTACTGCTTGCTCAATATACAGATTGAATAACATCGGGGAAAGGCTACAACCCTGTCTGACTCCCTTCCCCACCACTGCTTCCCTTTCATGCCCCTCGACTCTTATAACTGCCATCTGGTTTCTGTACAAATTGTAAATAGCCTTTCGCTCCCTGTATTTTACCCCTGCCACCTTTAGAATTTGAAAGAGGGTATTCCAGTCAACATTGTCAAAAGCTTTCTCTAAGTCTACAAATGCTAGAAATGTAGGTTTGCCTTTCCTTAATTTTTCTTCTAAGATAAGGCGTAACGTCAGTATAGCCTCAAGTGTTCCAACATTTTTACAGAATCCAAACTGATCTTCGCCGAGATCAGCTTCTACCAGTTTTTCCATTCGTCTGTAAGGAATTCGCGTAAGTATTTCGCAGCTGTGACTTATTAAACTGAAAGTTCGGTAATTTTCACATCTGTCAACATCTGCTTTCTTTGGGATTGTAATTATTGTATTCTTCTTGAAGTCTGAGGGTATTTCGCCTGTCTCATACATCTTGCTCACCAGATGGTAGAGTTTTGTCATCACTGGCTCTCCCAAGGCTGTCAGTAGTCCTAATGGAATCTTGTCTTCTCCCAGGGCCTTGTTTCGACTCAGGTCTTTCAGTGCTCTGTCAAACTCTTCACGCAGTATCGTGAAGAGTTTCATCATTTCATCTTCATCTACATCCTCTTCCATTTCCATAATATTGTCCTCAAGTACATCGCCTTTGTATAGACCCTCTATATACTCCTTTCACCTTTCTGCTTTCCCTTCTTTGCTTAGAACTGGGTTTACATCTGATATTCATGCAAGTGGTTCTCTTTTCTCCAAAGGCCTCTTTAATTTTCCTGTAGGCAGTATCTATCTTACCCCTAGTGAGATAAGCCTCTACATTCTTACATTTGTCCTCTAGCCATCGCTGCTTAGCCATTTTGCACTTCTTGTCGATCTCATTTTTGAGACGTTTGTATTCCTTTTTGCCTGCTTCACTTACTGCATTTTTATATTTTCTCCTTTCATCAATTAAATTCAATATTTCTTCTGTTACCCAAGGATTTCTACTAGAACTCGTCTTTCTACCTACTTGATCGTCTGCTGCCTTCACTACTTCATCCCTCAGAGCTACCAATTCTTCTTCTACTGTATTTCTTTCCCCCATTCCTGTCAATTGTTCCCTTATGCTCTTCCCCAAACTCTCTACAACCTCTGGTTTAGTCAATTTATCAAGGTCCCATCTCCTTAAATTCCCACCTTTTTGCAGTTTCTTCAGTTTTAATCTACAGCTCATAACCAATAGATTGTGATCAGAGTCCACACTTGCCCCTGGAAATGTCTTACAATTTAAAACCTGGTTCCTAAATCTCTATCTTACCATTATATTATCTATCTGATACCTTTTAGTATCTCCAGGGTTCTTCCATGTATACAACCTTCTTTCATGATTCTTGAACAAAGTGTTAGCTATGATTAATTTATGCTCTGTGCAAAATTCTACCAGACGGCTTCCTCTTTCATCTCTTACCCCCAATCCATATTCACCTACTATGTTTCCTTCTCTCCCTTTTCCTACTCTCAATTTCCAGTCACCCATGACTATTAAATTTTTGTCTCCCTTTACTACCTGAATAACTTCTTTTATCTCATCATACATTTCATCAATTTCTTCATCATCTGCAGAGCTAGTTGGCATATAAACTTGTACTACTGTAGTAGACGTGGGCTTCGTGTCTATCTTGGTCACAATAATGCGTTCACTATGCTGTTTGTAGTAGCTTACCCGCACTCATATTTTTTTTATTTATTATTAAACCTACTCTTGCATTACCCCTATTTGATTTTGTATTTATAGCCCTGTATTCACCTGACCAAAAGTCTTGTTCCCCCTGCCATCGAACTTCACTAATTCCCACTATATCTACATCTACATCTACATCCATACTCCGCAAGCCACCTGACGGTGTGTGGCGGAGGGTACCTTCAGTACCTCTATTGGTTCTCCCTTCTATTCCAGTCTCGTATTGTTTGTGGAAAGAAGGATTGTCGGTATGCCTCTGTGTGGGGTCTAATCTCTCTGATTTTATCCTCATGGTCTCTTCGCGAGATATACGTAGGAGGGAGCAATATACTGCTTGACTCTTCGGTGAAGGTATGTTCTCGAAACTTTGACAAAAGCCCGTACCGAGCTATTGAGCGTCTCTCTTGCAGAGTCTTCCACTGGAGTTTATCTATCATCTCCGTAACGCTTTCGCGATTACTAAATGATCCTGTAACGAAGCGCGCTGCTCTCCGTTGGATCTTCTCTATGTCTTGTATCAACCCTATCTGGTACGGATCCCACACTGCTGAGCAGTATTCAAGCAGTGGGCGAACAAGCGTACTGTACCCTACTTCCTTTGTTTTCGGATTGCATTTCCTTAGGATTCTTCCAATGAATCTCAGTCTGGCATCTGCTTTACCGACGATCAACATTATATGATCATTCCATTTTAAATCACTCCTAATGCATACCTATCCATTTACCTTTTTAAATTTTCTAACCTACCTGCCCAATTAAGGGAAATGACATTCCACTCTCCGATCCGTAGAACGCCAGTTTTCTTTCTCCTGATAACGACGTCCTCCTGAGTAGTCCCCACCCGGAGATCCGAATGGGGGACTATTTTACCTCCGGAATATTTTACCCAAGAGGACACCATCATCATTTAACCATATAATAAAGCTGCATGCCCTCGGGAAAAATTACGGGTGTAGTTTCCCCTTGCTTTCAGCCGTTCGCAGTACCAGCACAGCAAGGCCGTTTTGGTTAGTGTTACAAGGCCAGATCAGTCAATCATCCAGACTGTTGCCCCTGCAACTATTGAAAAGGCTGCTGCCCCTCTTCAGGAACCACACATTTGTGTGGCCTCTCAACAGATACCCATCCATTGTGGTTGCACGTATGGTACGGCCATCTGTATCGCTGAGGCACGCAAGCCTCCCCACCAACAGCAAGATCCATGAATATGAAGCATTTAAATCAAATGTGAGCCGAGAGAGCAAAGCTTCTGACATGTAGCTATTTAATATTTTAAAATGTTCTTTTGGGTTAAACTGAAGAAACAGCCATGTACAAAATGAACAGTAAATATAAAATTAATCAAGCAATGAAGTAACTGTAAAAACAGTGTTTCACTGCTCATTTATGACAGGATATGGTACTAGAACAATGGTTATTTGTCAACAGTGCTTTTCAACTGAGCCACCTGAGCTCCCCTCACAAATAACTGAGAAGCTTCAACTTATTGTTCTTCCCTCTTCATACCTTCCAAATGCAATCAAGCCTCTCCCACAGTGCTTAGGAACTTGCATCCCTGAGGAGTTCCTCTCCGCGTCTTCTGAAGTTCAAGTCACACAGAGTTTTGGCTTGTCACATATGATCAACAAAGATTATTCACTACCAAAGTAAAATATTTTAATTGAATCAATGGTGGGTTCTTGGTGAAACATTGTAAATTAACTAAGCAAATGTGTGAAACAAGGCAAAAAAACAGTGTTTATTTTGTTAAAAGTAAAATAATTTAATTTACAATGCATTTGGACGTTGACTGCTACAACAATAATATCTATTTGAATGAAAGGTGTCTCCTTTTTATTATAATTTTTAATATACATTCTGACTACCAGTAGCTTTAGTATTAAGCCACTTGCAGTACTCTTATACAAAGCCAGAAACAATAATTTGTAAAAAAAATACGTAATTGTTAAGTAACTGTAAATAAACATCAGGTGTTACCTTACATACAGAGACCATTGACACATACAGATTTAAAATTTGTGTATGAAACTTTCTTTTGCAATAATATTAATAGGATGACAATTGTTGTACACCAATGTATTTTTACTAGGTAAGAAAAAAGATGTTTTAAAATAAAACAGTGTAAGAATTAACTCTTTGTTAGATGAGTGTATTGCTTTCTAGTGAGAATATGGAAAGACCTAGAGTCTTCACTTTACACTTATTGGGAAAGGTATATATGAGACTGGTAAGTAACATTAGATTTATTCTTAACATAAAAAAGTAACAAATGATTTGAATATCCCAAAGAACTACTACCACATGCACAGAATCTGGTTTCCTTTACATTCAGTTTATTAAGATACACCATGAAAATGCCATCACTGAATCATATCCCGATTATTGACGATATAATTTTCCTGCTGCATCTAAAGTTATGAAATTATGAGGCACTTGTAATGTTAGAGCCATCCATCCATCCATTCATCCACAGAACTGACCTTTCTTTTCACTACTTACTGCAACTTGGCTTGCCATTTTGTACAAGCTCTCTTGTTTATTGTTGTTGTTGTGGTCTTCAGTCCTGAGACTGGTTTGATGCAGCTCTCCATGCTACTCTATCCTGTGCAAGCTTCTTCATCTCCCAGTATCTACTGCAACCTACATCCTTCTGAATCTGCTTAGTGTATTCATCTCTTGGTCTCCCTCTACGATTTTTACCCTCCACACTGCCCTCCAATGCCAAATTTGTGATCCCTTGATGCCTCAAAACATGTCCTACCAACCGATCCCTTCTTCTAGTCAAGTTGTGCCACAAACTTCTCTTCTCCCCAATCCTATTCAATACCTCCTCATTAGTTACGTGATCTACCCACCTTATCTTCAGCATTCTTCTGTAGCACCACATTTCAAAAGCTTCTATTCTCTTCTTGTCCAAACTATTTACCGTCCATGTTTCACTTCCATACATGGCTACACTCCATACAAATACTTTCAGAAATGACTTCCTGACACTTAAATCTATACTCGATGTTAACAAATTTCTCTTCTTCAGAAACGCTTTCCTTGCCATTGCCAGTCTACATTTTATATCCTCTCTACTTCGACCATCATCAGTGATTTTGCTCCCCAAATAGCAAAACTCCTTTACTACTTCAAGTGTCTCATTTTCTAATCTAATACCCTCAGCATCACCCGACTTAATTCGACTACATTCCATTATCCTCGTTTTGCTTTTGTTTATGTTCATCTTATATCCTCCCTTCAAGACACCATCCATTCCGTTCAACTGCTCTTCCAAGTCCTTTGCTGTCTCTGACAGAATTACAATGTCATCGGCGAACCTCAAAGTTTTTATTTCTTCTCCATGGATTTTAGTACCTACTCCGAATTTTTCTTTTGTTTCCTTTACTGCTTGCTCAATATACAGATTGAATAACATTGGGGAGAGGTTGCAACCCTGTCTCACTCCCTTCCCAACCGCTGCTTCCCTCTCATGCCCCTCGACTCTTATAACTGCCATCTGGTTTCTGTACAAATTGTAAATAGCCTTTCGCTCCCTGTATTTTACCCCTGCCACCTTTAGAATTTGAAAGAGAGTATTCCAGTCAACATTGTCAAAAGCTTTCTCCAAGTCTACAAATGCTAGAAACGTAGGTTTGCCTTTCCTTAATCTTTCTTCTAAGATAAGTCGTAAGGTCAGTATTGCCTCACGTGTTCCAGTATTTCTACGGAATCCAAACTGATCTTCCCCGAGGTCGGCTTCTACTAGTTTTTCCATTCGTCTGTAAAGAATTCGTGTTAGTATTTTGCAGCTGTGGCTTATTAAACTGATTGTTCGGTAATTTTCACATCTGTCAACACCTGCTTTCTTTGGGATTGGAATTATTATATTCTTCTTGAAGTCTGAGGGTATTTCACCTGTTTCATACATCTTGCTCACCAGATGATAGAGTTTTGTCAGGACTGGCTCTCCCGAGGCCGTCAGTAGTTCTAATGGAATGTTGTCTACTCCGGGGGCCTTGTTTCGACTCAGGTCTTTCAGTGCTCTGTCAAACTCTTCACGCAGTATCGTATCTCCCATTTCGTCTTCATCTACATCCTTTTCCATTTCCATAATACTGTCCTCAAGTACATCACCCTTGTATAGACCCTCTATATACTCCTTCCACCTTTCTGCTTTCCCTTCTTTGCTTAGAACTGGGTTTCCATCTGAGCTCTTGATGTTCATACAAGTGGTTCTCTTATCTCCAAAGGTCTCTTTAATTTTCCTGTAGGCAGTATCTATCTTACCCCTAGTGAGATAAGCCTCTACATCCTTACATTTGTCCTCTAGCCATCCCTGCTTAGCCATTCTGCACTTCCTGTCGATCTCATTTTTGAGACGTTTGTATTCCTTTTTGCCTGCTTCATTTACTGCATTTTTATATTTTCTCCTTTCATCAATTAAATTCAATATTTCTTCTGTTACCCAAGGATTTCTACTAGCCCTCATCTTTTTACCTACTTGATCCTCTGCTGCCTTCACTACTTCATCCCTCAAAGCTACCCATTCTTCTTCTACTGTATTTCTTTCCCCCATTCCTGTCAATTGTTCCCTTATGCTGTCCCTGAAACTCTGTACAACCTCTGGTTCTTTCAGTTTATCCAGGTCCCATCTCCTTAAATTCCCACCTTTTTGCAGTTTCTTCAGTTTTAATCTACAGGTCATAACCAATAGATTGTGGTCAGAGTCCACATCTGCCCCTGGAAATGTCTTACAATTTAAAACCTGGTTCCTAAATCTCTGTCTTACCATTATATAATCTATCTGATACCTTTTAGTATCTCCGGGGTTCTTCCATGTATACAACCTTCTATCATGATTCTTAAACCAAGTGTTAGCTATGATTAAGTTGTGCTCTGTGCAAAATTCTACCAGGCGGCTTCCTCTTTCATTTCTTAGCCCCAATCCATATTCACCTACTACGTTTCCTTCTCTTCCTTTTCCTACACTCGAATTCCAGTCATCCATGACTATTAAATTTTCGTCTCCATTCACTATCTGAATAATTTCTTTTATTTCATCATACATTTCTTCAATTTCTTCATCATCTGCAGAGCTAGTTGGCATATAAACTTGTACTACTGTAGTAGGTGTGGGCTTCGTATCTATCTTGGCCACAATAATGCGTTCACTATGCTGTTTGTAGTAGCTTACCCGCATTCCTATTTTCCTATTCATTATTAAACCTACTCCTGCATTACCCCTATTTGACTTAGTGTTTATAACCCTGTAGTCACCTGACCAGAAGTCTTGTTCCTCCTGCCACCGAACTTCACTAATTCCCACTATATCTAACTTTAACCTATCCATTTCCCTTTTTAAATTTTCTAACCTACCTGCCCGATTAAGGGATCTGACATTCCACGCTCCGATCCGTAGAACGCCAGTTTTCTTTCTCCTGATAACGACATCCTCTTGAGTAGTCCCCACCCGGAGATCCGAATGGGGGACTATTTTACCTCCGGAATATTTTACCCAAGAAGACGCCATCATCATTTAATCATACAGTAAAGCTGCATGCCCTCGGGAAAAATTACGGCCGTAGTTTCCCCTTGCTTTCAGCCGTTCGCAGTACCAGCACAGCAAGGCCGTTTTGGTTATTGTTACAAGGCCAGATCAGTCAATCATCCAGACTGTTGCCCCTGCAACTACTGAAAAGGCTGCTGCCCCTCTTCAGGAACCACACGTTTGTCTGGCCTCTCAACAGATACCCCTCCATTGTGGTTGTACCTACGGTACGGCTATCTGTATCGCTGAGGCACGCAAGCCTCCCCACCAACGGCAAGGTCTATGGTTCATGGGGGGGGGGTCTCGTTTATTATTGTCATGAAATCTGCATGTATGGGAATGGAAGCTGAATAATTTTGCCATTGACTACTTAGCAAGTTTACCAACTTTCTCATTAAATTCTGTATTATGGTGTGCTTTTATCAACAGAAAGTTTATTCCTTTACTTCTTATACAACATTCTACTACCTCTTGAGCAATATTTATATGTACCTATATGTAGTATAGTTCCAGTTATGGTCTTGAAGTGCTCTCAGTACACATTGTGAGTCAAATGCAATAAGAACTCTCTTATGCATGAATCTTTTTTGCATACTGCAGTTCTTTCACTATTGCTATAGCTTCAGCAGTATATTTGGAGGCACATAGTGGAAGTATATACTTGCATAAGTTTTCTGCAATGAGTTAGAATCCTAAATGAAGAAAATCTAACAAAATGGGACAGTTTCCTTCCTTTTAACCCAAAAATAACTTGAGTCAGTATGAGGCAGCTGGACATTGTGTTCATTTGTACAATAGCTATATGTGGTCTCAGAGGGATGTTGTACTGGCTATCAGTCTACAGTGGTTTATTTGAGGAGAAAATTTTTTCAGATAAATGTGTTAGTGCCATGTAACTATTGCATGTGGAGGTTATTTATGTCTGTGAGGAATTATGTTGTAAATATCATTGAGTTTAATTCAGTTTCCCTTGTAGAAACATTGTTAAAATGAATATCTATTTGTTAACACTTGTCTTCTTATGTGCAGTAAAATTACTTTCACCTCCACCAATAGAGCACTTGTTAGGGTACATTTCATTGTCCTCAAACAAGTGCACACATAAACAAACTGTAATCTTTGTACTGTACATCATATTTCATTCCAAACCTCTTTGATGAGCTTGTTAACAAATTTTGAGGTTGCCTTCAAGGGCAGATCACTGTGATTCCACGAGGAAAGGGGCCCTCTCATTCTTGATCTGAGTGACCTTCCTCTCTTTGCTAACGTTCTCCAACTTCTTATCCTTCTTTCCTCCCTGAAGAAGTAACTAATAGTTACAAAAGCTAAAAATATTATTTAACTTCTAAATGTGTCCATCAGCAGTAAGTAGTTGTAACCATTATGTCTCGCTGTAAGTTTGAATTTGTTAAAGTGATAAGTTGTTTTAAGATGACAAAGTAGCCCAAACTGGCAATGATAAAAGTTAAGATGTGTTCAGAAGTGTCACATCTATAACTGATGACTGTATGTGGACAAGCTTCATGTGTTACAGAAGCATGACCAAAATTTTAGAAATGAAATGAAGAACAAAGACAAACTAATAAAAGTGTGGTAGAGAGACATAGACTCATTAAATAGTAAATATAATATTCTAACAAAAATATTCTGATATAGAAAAGAATCAATGACCTGATTATTGTCATCACAAAAGCATCTCAGAAATAATAAAATAATGAGGAGCGCTATGAATAACTAGGGAATACATGATGTATTTCTATAGTAATCAAAATTAAAACGGTAAGCGATATAAAACTGATGAACAGATTTGATGCTCTTGGTGTGGAAGATGACTTACATGTGGTCATAAACAAAATTAGTGTTAAAAGGATTAGTGTAGGTAATATGAGTATTAGCTCCTCAATTAAAAACCATATCCAGAAGTTGGACATATCTCCTTCATCTGTTGTTGCCCCTCCCCTCTCAATGCACTGATACCACTTACTAATTCCTCTGTTGTCATGACATCTATTACAAGAAGAGCTTAGCACACGCCTTCTGTGGCAGCTTTCGTCAAATATGATATTTTATCTACTTCTGTCATACACAGATTCACAATGTGGCACAGGGGCAAAACATTCAGTATGTAAGACTGTGTAATTTTCCCCATGTGTTCTTCTGTAGGAGTGGACTTGCTGCTTATTGTTGCCAATGGTTTTATTCAGTTTGGCATGGAATTTATTCCAGGTACTGTGCTTCTCTTCATGTTTCTTAAGCCATTGCTGGGCTGTGCCATCCATGTAAAAGTACACATTTGCAAAACACATCATGTCTTCTGAATATATGGATGACAGGAATGATGTACTGCTTGTGTTCCAGTTCCTGGCCATGTAGGTGATGGCTTTTACATTGTCTAATTGGAGCCATAGTAATATTATTAAGTACCCAGCCAATTACTGTCTTTTAATTATGTCCCTATCCAAAATTAAAGTCACTAATGAAAAACAACACTTCTTACTGAAAGCACAATTCTTACGAACATGGCCACAGCTGAACATAACATGCACTCATGGGTGGAGAATGGTGATATTTATAAAAACTTCAAATATTCCAGAATATACAAACATGACAAACACAAGAATTTTTGAGAACCATCCAGAAATGATACATATTAAATAATAAGTAATCACTTGCGGCTGAGACTGAATTGTTTACTTGCAGCACACCAGCCAGCGATGCTAACTTTTATGCCTCACCACATATAGCACAGCTCATGGCAATATAATACTGCTTGCCATACAGTAAGCACCATAATGATTTTGCTTAAGTGTAACAATTGTTTATTCATTAATTCACCATGTTAAGCAGACCACATCGTAAGAAATAACCTTAATGGTTGTGGAGTGAGTAAACATAGATGTTACAAAAATAAGGTATCTGTTAAAAAATGCATTTAATAATTAACTGAAATTGGACCGCTATAATCTATTTGTGTTTACTGAAGTTGAGTTTAACACAGAAGAGTTAACAGGACACATAATAGTTTAAAAAAGAGATTCTGCTCCCTTAGTTACCTCCTCTTGTTGGATTTATATTTATGTGACCACACTACAGATATTTATTATACAACAACACTCATCTAGTTCTAACAAAGACCTGTTTACAATGAAAAGTTCTATTTGTCTTGCAGCTAACAGAAGTTTTAAATTAGACAATTTGTAGGAGTAGTGTTTAAAGCAGCAGAATGGGAACTCTCTTAAAGAAAACTGCGATTCTCAGTATATTGAGGTACCCGATACTATTTTGCAATGATTACGTGAAGTAGCACAAATGTATCAACGTCCTTTGGAACACTATGAATTTGACATACTGATGAATTAATTATATGATGAAATATAGTTACTACCTGTGAATCAGTACCAGAAATGTACAAATGTTAAAACCTGTACTCATCAATTTGTACACAAAACCTGACTGTAATTATTGTTCAACTAAGTGTGAAGATGCAAGATTCATGTTCAGTATCAATACTAACCCATATATAAAAATTTATTAAGATATCTATATCAAACATTAGTGTAGAAAGGTATTTCACATAACTGGGCAATGATAACTGTAATGTTTCATTTTAATTATTCTTGAAAGATTGTAACAAATTGTGGATCCAAATTCTGTAATCTGTTCTGAAAAACTAATTAAATTTTAACTGTAAACTTCAAAGTTACCATTGGAAATAACGGATTTATTAACATTTTGATTGATAAAAGCTACATACGCAACAGCAGCAATAGCCAATCAGAGTTAGTTTTGAGTCAGTATTGTTTGAGTTCAGTGCACTATGAGTGTCAACTCTATGGTGCGAATAAACATGTTATTAAGTACATTTTCATTCTGGCCACTTCATTTACTAGATTTGATTAACTTGACAAGCCATTCCTGACACACAAAGAGCCCAGATTTTCTTTCAGATGGAGACAATTTGGAGCAAAGATATAAGATGTACAACTTTGCTTACACCGTTTGCCAATAGGTGCCGACAACGGTAAGTAGCGGTCAGAAGAAACAAATCACAGACGTCAGGCATTTAGCTTGGATCTCGGTTACTGTTTTGTTTCAATATGAAGAAAACAGTGGCTGAGTCTCATCAAATGCTCTCAAGTACGTATAGTGAGGATGCTGTTTGTCAAAGAATGTGCCATGAGTGGTTTCAACGTTTCAAGAACGGTGATTTCAACATCGTAGACTGGACTGACATAGTGGTGGAAGAGAGAATGTTTTCGGAGATTGCTGAGCGAAGACTCACGTCAAACTCAAGAAGAATTGGCATGATTAGTGGGAGTGACACAGCAATCCATTTCAAAATGTCTCAAGGCTATTGGAATGATTCAGAAAGAAGGAACTTAGGTCCCGTGTAACCTGAAACCAAGAGACATTGAACGGCATTTGTATGTTTGTGAACAATTGCTTCAGAGACAAAAACGGAAGGGGATTTTGCATTGCATTGTGACCAGGGATGAAAAATGGGTTCATTACAATAACCCTAAATGCAATAAATCATGGGAATATTCCAGCCATGCTTCCACGTCGACGGCCAAACTGAATGTTCATGGCTCCAAGATCATGCTCTGCATTTGGTGGGACCAACTCGGCGTCATGTACTATGAGGTGTTGAAACCAAGTGAAACAATCACAGGGGCTCATTATTGAATGCAATTAATGTTTGAGCAAAGCATTAAAAGACAAATGGGCGCAATACAGTGAGAGGCACGATAAAGTGATTTTGCAGCACAAAAACACTCAACATCACGTTGCAAAAGAGGTCAAAACGTACTTGGAAACATTAAAATTGGGAGTCCTATCCCACCCATTGTATTCTCCAGACATTGCTGCCTCTGACTATCATCTGTTTAGATCAATGGTGCATGGCCTGGCTGAGCGACACTTCCAATCTCATGAAGATGTCACAAATTGGATCGATTCATAGATCGCTTCAAAAGATGAACAATTTTTTTGACGTGAGATTCGTACACTGCCCAAAAGATGGAAGAAAGTAGTGGCCAGAGATGGGAAATACTTTGAATGATACATGCATAGCCAATTTGTTTCACTAAAGCCTCAAATGTTGGGGAAAAAATGGTGGAAGCAAAGTTGTACACCTTGTATATACACCTCAAATATGATCATCGAGAAACATCCCGTTAAGTATCCAGTTTGGTAGACACGAAAAGTGGTTACATTTCAAGTGTCTATTAAGAGATTTGTGATTTTCGTTTGACTTTATAGGAATTCTCAAATTATTGCTTTATGTCAGATGAAATATGGTTGATGACCTTTGCAAAAGGAAACAGGAAACTATTCTGAACCCTTGACAAAGAGGCAAAGTTTATAGGGTCAAAAAGGGACTTGACATCAACAATGCGCCACATTTTGGTTACAATCCAAGTAAGCATGTACAAGGCACAGTTTGCAGTGCTATAAGTATGAGAGTGGAACAAATTCAAAAGGGATTTTATTCTTTATTTAAATTCATTTATTTAAAAACTCAAGGCAATTATAATTTATTTTTCCACATAGTCTCCTGCTTTGGAAATCCATTTGTCACAGCATATGGACAGTTTTTTGATGCCCTCATCATAAAAAGAAGTGGGGCAGTCACCAGCCAGTTGCACATGAAACCTTACACACTGTCGTTATCTTCAAATTGTCGCCTCCTAGAGCTTCTTTAAGCAATCCAAATAATTATAAATCACAGGGTGATAAGTCCAGGCTGTAAGGAGGATGATCAAGTGTAGTCCATTGCATTTCCTGTAGCTTGGAGACAGTTAGAGCTGTAGTATGGCGTTGTGTATTGTCGTGGAGGAGGACGAGTTGTCAAATCAATTGGTCTCGTCTTTTACAATGATATGCAACTCTTGCCTTGTTCAACAGTTCACAGTAGTAAGCAGCATTGATTGTGCATCACTCACGCAAAAAATCAATCAGAAAAATGCCTTGCTGATCGAAAAAAACGGTTGAAAGAATCTTGCAAGGTGGCAGTCAAGTCTTGGCTTTTACTGGTTCTGCCCCCCTTTCCTCCGCCACTCCTTACTGGCTTGTTTGGATTCTGGAGTGTAGTTGTGAACCCATGTTTCACCACAGGTGGTGATCTGACTCAAAATGCATCACCTTCTTCATAAACTTTGCTTTAAGCCTCTGACAGACTTCCAAATGTCTCAACTTCAAATTTTCGGCCAAAAGATTAGGGGCTATCCAGAACACCTTTACAGAACTGAAGAACTTTTGTGAAGATTGCTTGACAGTTCCCATAACTGATTCTGACTTTTTTTGCAATTTCTGATACTATCGCCTGTTGATCATTGTCAATAATTTCTTTAACCGCACAAATGTTTTTGTCTGTAATGTTGGTCTGAGGATGGCAATTGTGTTGCTGATTTTCCACATGTTCTTGTCCTTCCTTGAACTTTTTATGTCTGGCAAACATATGTGTCCTTGATAATATTTTATCACTGAACTGTGCAGTCAATCTCTGGCAAATTTCCACTGTTGTAACACCTTCACAAGCAAGAAATTTGATAATTATCTATCGTGCAATGGAGGGGTACACCTGCTGCTCAGACATTATGAATGTTACTGACAAAATGGCAGGAAATATCTAACAGCATGCTCTCCTCACTTCTGACGGCTGTGCGTAAGCATAGCAGAAGTGCGGGGCCAGTCCTACCAACTGTTGATGTTCAGAAACAAAAATCCTGTTTATATTTGATATCAACCTCGTAGATGACTGGATCAGCTGTCAAAGCAAAAAGAAATTGCAAACTCTGCTAGAAACCCTTGGATATACCAGCTGAAGTGAAACTGTTTGGACATTTGATGTAATATTAATAACACTGCGTAAAAAAAAAAAAAAAAACTACTACTAAGTAAGATAAAGTCATTACCTTTAGCTGCCTGTTCCTTCCATATCCTCTTGTTTTCCGCTAAACAACCAATCCATGGCTTTTTAATTGTATACTTCTGGCCTCGTTCTGGGCTCCGTGTGGACCCTGAAACCAATTTGTTAGTGTAATTTTCTGCATGATTTTCATAGGATGTTATAATGTCCTCACAACCTTAACAGCAATAGAGTATATTTCATTTACAGGATTTTGTATCAAGAAATTACATCAAACTGAATGTTAATCTGATACCCAAAAGCAAGCTTCAGTCTTACTGTCACAGATATCAGTCTGATGTAGTAATCATTTTTTCCAGTTTGTTGGATGTTATTGAATCATTGGAAGCTTCTGTCTTTGAAACAGTATAAATTGTAATAGATTTCACAGTAGAAAAAATTATTTTCTTTGTCACCCATTTCAACTTTGCAAATTCCGGTTTTGTACGTGAAACATTTGCATCCACCAACTCTTTTATTTATTTATTTATTTTGATCCAACATCAACTGATTACAAAAAAGGTTTTTTTTGTTCCAGTCTTCTGGGTAAGTCAGAGCATTCTAAATTACCTAAAAATATTACACCATCTGGTCATGAGGAAACTGCTCATAACTGCTGTTATACACTGTAACACAAAGTCATTGAGATGTGACACAGTATTTGCATTATATGTTGGTTTACAATTCAGTAGCTCAGGATTCATTTTCTACTTGACCCTAAGCCATTAACTGGTGCTAAACATGACTTTTGAAATAGGAAATATTTGTTAAAAACCTATGTTGGACCACAATTAGGATTTCATACTAAATTGTGATTCTCTCTTTGTTACTTCTTGTTAATTTGCACTTACCTTCTCAATTAATCCCTCAATCACTCTGTCCAATTTTTTTCCCAGCGTGTAGGTTGCCAGTATGTGGGCATTATAAAAACATCAGTAGAGAGGATATGAAATTAAGTATGTGGTGTGCACCCAGCCCTTGCAAGGCCAATTGAGGAACTACTTGACTGAGAAGTAGTGGCCCTGATCACGAAAACTGACAATGGCCAGGAAAGTGACATTGAACTTTTCTGTCCACAGGGATCCCTAACTGGCCCATTACCCTTCTTATAACATAAAAATACACCTTAAGCACTGATAATGATAGCAACATTGTTATATATGCAAATTACACAGCTCTATTCCCCAAGAACAATAATAAAAACAAAAGTATGTAAATAAAAGCCAACTTGGAAATAAACAATACTATTCAAAGGTCTGCAGAAATAAAGTCACAAAATAACACTACTAAATCACTTCTTTTTTTCTAATTTCAGACTAAATAACAGACACAATCAAGACACTTTTGCATAGCTGCTATCCTTGCGTAATCATATGGCAAATATGTAGTCACGTCCAGAGGCTCTGCCTCAGAAAACTTCAAAAATTAGAATATTGCTTAGCCAATGGCCTTGCCACTTTGGTAACATCAGTTCCCATCACATAATTGAAGTTAAGCACTGTCTGGCTTGGCTAGCACTAGGAAAGGGACACCATCTGTGTCTGCTGAGTGCTGTTGGCAAATGAGGTACATTAAGCCCTTGTGAGGCCAATTTTGGTATCACCAGCAATTTGGAGGCCAAGCACACGAATGTAATTTGTCATGCGTGTATGTCAGCAATAAACATCAGATGGATGTAGATTGACCAGGTCATCCTTCTGCACTCCTATCCAGTCAGAACAAAAGTATCTGAGCTCAAGATTCTGCCATGAGACAAGCTACACAAGTACCATCCAGCAACCATGTTTTGACTGTCAACTGCTAACAGCTCTGCTATCATGATGTGCAGCACACCACTTAGAACTGGACCTAAGACTGAGGTGTGGTTTGGTATAGAACTATGTAATTGCAAATGTGACAGAGCCTATCTTCAGTGCAGGCCTCTTGGCACATTACCACCTGATTTCCAACATTGTCAACACTTAGCTAATGGACACCATCACCAGGCTGTCCACCACTGGGTTGCAGCATCGCACTGCCACATTTGATGCCTAGGTCACAAAGGCTGCAGGAAAAAGGTACGCCAAACTGCTCAACCTGCTATTACAAGGCCTCTGGGGGTCGTGCAATAAGTACCTCATGATACTGTGGACTACATTAATATGATGGCAGGCCCTCTGATTTCATGCAGGCCCAAATGATTAACTCCTGAAGTGTACACAATCACAGTTTGACACTATGCTAACCAAGGCTCATCCACCCCTCTACAGGGCTGTGGTCATCACTTTTGCATTTGGTCCCAAACAAGAATGGCTTGTGGTGGCCATGCAGAGACTACCAAGATTTAAACGTGAAAATGATCCCAGACAATTATCTGGTGCCTTAGCTATGAGACAATAACCATGAATTGTGAGGGGCACAGGTATGTAGTGTGTTATATTGTGCCGAAGCACACACACATATCATAGTTGCTGAGAAGCTCATTCAAAAGACAGCCATTACTTTTTTCACCTCAGTGTAGATCGACATGCCAAATCAACTGTCTATAAGCCTCTGTCTGGGTCCCAATGTTTTTTCCTGTATTTCACTAAATGTATGATGACTTTGACTGACTGTCAGTTATTAATACTGTTTTCGCAAAATCAGTATGGTACAGTTTGAAATCATGTAATACTCATGTGTTAATCTAACCTACTGGTAACAAGTTCAGCATTGAATTATTGGTTTAGGAAAAGTCTTCTATTAAGTTATTAAGCTGTGTGTTACAGCCTTTTCCACAAACAACAAAAGATTCACTGCCAAGAAGTGCAGCCAGCGACCTTATAAACCACATGGGTTAATCATATCTTTTTATTTAGATCTTCTTTGTTCCTTCTTCGTATGACGCAGTGTGTGGAACTGTCTTGTGATACCCCCATCGTAGTTTAGTACTGCATCGGTGAAGAATGCACATATTTAAAGATCCAATCATGGTGGTCAGGCTATCAACATGACACAACCTTTTGGTTTGTTCAAAGCTTGTTAATGAATTTTGGCCTGAGAAACACCGCGTAATCATGGCAATGATTCATTGATTCAGTGTTATGAGGCTTACCATGTTATTTTGCCAACCTGGATGGCATACTAGTATTCTCAGCAGTGCCACAGGCACATGAACAGCATCTCACTGGAGTTTTTAAGTGCCTTGATGCATATGACATTGTTTTGAATGTCTCTAAGAGCATCTTTGGACAACCAGAGATAATGTTTTTGGGCCACTCTATTTCAATAGCAGGATCATGCCCCCTGCTGGAGAAAGTTGAAGCCTTTATGAATATTTCTTGCCCAGAGACAACCAAAGACTTATGTATCTTTCTTGTAGTGCTTAATTTCTACTGTTGCCAACAGCCACACGCATCAGAAATTCAAGAGCCACTTGTGGCAGCTCTAATTGGTATAAAAACAAAAGGCAGGGTGCTTGTGCAGTGGTCACAGTCAATGAAACATGCCTTCAAGGCCGCCAACAATGCTTTTGAGGCCGCCAACAAGAGTATAGCAGAGGCTTTGCTTCTCATTCCTTTTCCTTTAGGTGCACCCCTCATACTATTGATCGATGCTAGCCAGGTAGCCATCAGTGTAATGTATCAAAACTATGTTAAAGAGACCTGACAACCCCTCATTTTTCTCTAGGAAGCTGTTTCCAGCTCAGCAACAATGGAGCATGTGTAGCTGGGAATTGTTGGCAATATGTGTGTCCATGAAATTTTTCTGTCTGCAGCTGGAGGCTGCATTGATATTCAAAATCTACATGGGCCACAAATCTCTGACCTTTGCCTTCTGCCAGAACAATGAATAATGCTCTCCAAGGCAATTTAATCACCTGGAATTTATTGCCCAATTCTCTATTGACATTAAACATATCTCAGGGTTTGATAATGAATTGACAGACTGTTTGTAGTGAGTCAGTGCCATCACAGAGACAATCAATTTTGCATGCCTAGCTCAGACACACCAGTCCAACAAAGAAATCCAAGATTGCATAAACAATACTACAGCAGGCCTGCTGCTAGCACTGATTAATGTTCCAGAGGCAAACACCAAGGTGTATTGCGACACCTCCAGTGGAAAAACTTGCCCATTCTGGCATAAATGTGCAAATAAGTGTTTCATAACCTCAACAATTTATGTCACCCCTGAGTAATGGTGACAACAAAGCTCATATCTAATTGTTACATGTGAACTGGGATACAAAAGGACTGCTATCAATGATCTAACACACATGTGAATTGTCAATGCAGCAAAGTTTCATGACATGTTCACATGCCAATAGGCAATATCCCAGACATGACCAACAGGTTTGTCCACATAACTGATGTCATGGACCACTACCACCATCAGAAGGTCAATGATATTCGCTAACCATTGTTGATGGATTCAGATGCTGGTTGGAAGCTACTCCTAGAGATAATATCTCCATCGAGATGCTAGCTGCCATGTTTATGCTCAACTGGGCCACTCACACAACTGACAGATGATGCCAATTTGAGTCTGATTTGATTACACAACTGAGCTAGTTTTGCAGTGTGTCAAATCACATAACAAAGAGTTATCATCCAGCCAGCAAAAGCATGATCAAGCAGTGGCACTGCTCTCTAAAAGCCATCCTCATGTGTCATAAATGAAAGTGGACAATGACCATAACGTTAGTTCAGCTTGGCCTCCATACCATAAGTAATCTGGACCTCAATGTATTCCATGCTGAATTGATCTATGGGGAAATGCTTTGGCAACCAGGTGGAGTTTGGTGATCTGGGTGCCACAATGGGGGACATATCACAATCACATCAGTTCATAGTCATTTGAGAGATTCGATCTTGCACATGCAACTGCAACCAGCATCCTAACATGGCACACAGCAAATGTTTGTCCATAAAGAATTGAAGAACTGCAGCCACGCCATGCTGTGAAAAGACAGTGTCAAGGCCATGCTCACAGCACCATATACTTGACCACACTGTGTAGTAGCTAGACAAGATAAGACAATGGGCATTTTGGTTAATGACAAGAGAAACAGTGTGTCTATCGATTGAGTTAAACTAGTGTTTGGCCTTCTTCCACTCTGATCAATGCCATCCCCAACAATGCAGATGCAATATCAAACATAGTCTGGACACATTTCTCAGCAAAATTCAAGGATGGCACTATATGCAACAAATGCAGATGACACTCTACTTCCCCAAGGGGAGTTGTGTGGTGACAGGCGGTTGTACAACTCTCATCGCACAATCAGCTGATTCCTTACAAAGTGTCAATAGAGACTGCATATTTGCCACTAGGAGTGCTGAAGTGTGGTTACTCCTTGCTGCAGCATGCAGGCATTCTGTTCTTTTTGAGTGTTATATTTTAGATTATTCCGTTTTTTGACTACTTTCTGAGATTCCTGCTCTCAGTGTCAGTCAACAAATTGTTTCCACTAGTTGTGTTACTGTTATTTGCATTTTTATTATGATTCCTGTAATTTGGCAGCACTCTACTTACAAAAGTAAAGTGCACTGACTGTAGGAGCTGCCTGAATGCAATTCTTCCACTGTAAGAACATGAAATTAAGCAACAAGCCTCAAGCAAAGCAAGGCTTGTGACAAATTTACAGTTAAAAACATATTTTGGTTTCTGTATTTTCTTCAGATCTTTGTTAGTTCCAGTAACTGTTTTCCATAGCCCCTCCTGGTTTAGGTGCATTTCCATCACAAATTCCCAGTCATTGTAGTTAGCCATTCCATGCACAAATTCCCAGTCATTGTAGTTAGCCATTCCAGTCAACTATTCAAAATTAAACTGTGATTGTCCACCTAAAGCAATCTTAAATACATTCAGCTGGTTCAACAATAAATCTTGAATGATTCTCGACAAAAATATGATAGCAGAAAGACAAAAATATGAGAAATTTGGTAACTTCATCAGTAAAAATCACAATAACAATCACAACAATCGTTTCCATGCAGATATCAGTGATCTTGTTTTATTAGTTTCTGAACAGATGGTACTTTCATCAGTCTGGAAACTTCGCTAATTCCTTCCTGGGCCCAGAAACTGTTGGATATTGACTCCAGTTAGTCCTTTGAGAGATTATTAAGTTGGCTTCTTTGATGAATGAAATTCATGTACAACATACTGCCAGGAACATAGATTATCAAACACAATTTGTTGAGAAAATTACTAACAAACAGAACAAATGTGAAAAACCAAGAAGCTACTACCACAATGTGTCAGCAAAAGAAAAACCACTGTTGTTCCCTAAAATGCTGAAGGAGTCTCTAAGGCCTTCACACACAGGCACTATCCCATCAAGCTAGTCCACAAACAGATATACTGCATAATTTCCTCAAAAACCCCTAATACTCCACCACCCCATAGAACCACCTGCAAATGAGCAGCCCTTCATCGTTCCAGAGTGCAGCAACTGCATCAGGTTTTTCACCAGGGCTTCAATCATCTATCTATCATTCTTGGAAATGGCGATATCCTACACACAATCCTTCTCACCCCTCTTACAGTGTTATTCTACTATCAACCCAACATATACAGTATTGTGGCCCATCTCTGTGCTACTCCCACACCTAATTCCTTGCCTGTCGTGTCCCTGTGACAGACCCAGGTGCAAGACCTGCCCACTTCATCCATCTGCACATCCTACTTCAGTCCCATCACAAACTTATCCTATCCTATAAGAGGTAGGGTCACCCGCAAAAGCAGTCACATCATATACTCACCCTGCTGTCATTTTTGCACAGCATTTTTTGTGGGCATGACAACCAAGTACTTGTCCACCCAAATAAATGGACACCACCAAACCATGGCCAAGAGCAGAGTTGAACAACCAATGGCAGAACATGCTGCTAAGCACAACATGCCTGATTTCAGTGTCTGCTTCACAACACTTGTGCCATATGGACACCCCCTCCCCCTGTCACCACACCAGGTTTTCTGAATTATGTAGATGGGAGTTATCCTTGCAACACATTGTTCATTTCCATAAAGCTCCTGGCCTCAATCTCTGCTAGCCCTGACACTACACTAACAGTCTCCATTCGTCTGCTCTGTCACTTCCTCCCAGTCCATTCCTCATGTCATTATCGTCATGTGCTGCATAAACTCACGTGTCTCATTCCTATCCTGTGTACTTGCTGGCTCTCTCTCACCATTCGTATCTCATATACCTGCTGCCTCTGTCTGAGCCATCAGCCATACTTCTACAACTGTGCACAGTGCTTCCTGCCTTTTTTCTCCCCTCTCCCACCCCACTCAGTATAATGCTCATTTTACATGATAAATCAAAATGGTGTGGAATGGGTCACTTTACACTCATATCACAAATTAATAATTGATTTGTAAATATGGCTATATGTTGAACATTTTTTTTTTAGATATACAGACCTGAGTTAGTAATTTCTGCATAACACTTTTTACACATTACGGAAACAGAAATTCTTCTGTGGAACAGAAGGAGTTGTCAAGGAGGATCTTTTTCAGATTGTTCCCAATTTTACCTTGCTGTCTGGCAAATTTTATATCTCTGGGTAAGTGATCAAAAATTTTTGTCGCAGCATTGTGCACCTGTTTTTGTGCTAGAGACAACCTGGTATTGTAATTATGTACATCATTGTTCCTTTTGAACTGTAGTGGATTATTTTTTAATTGAATTTTTGAATTTAATTTTATTTGATCCTGTAAGATTACATTGTGTACAGTAAATGTTCGTGTAATATAGGACATGTCAAAGATTAACATTCTTTATCACTTATTTTTCTACACCTTTAGCTTACATTTTTACATCACTGATAATGAGTAACAATATATAAAAATTTAATGACATAAGTATTCTGCAACACTGTAAAACTCTTTTTCAATGAGATAGTCTTTAAGTTTCTTTGGAAAGTCATTGTGAAGTACACTATCTTGCAGGTTTTTGGGCAGACTTCTTAGTAGTCTGATACCAAAGTACTGGGGTCCTTTTTCTAGCATTGCCAGTCGGTGGGGTATGCTCCGTACTTCATTCTTCTTTCTTGTATTGTGGGTGTGTAGACTAGCATTTGTAATCCAGTCCTCACTACCTTTTGTGATGTACATTATTGTTTTGTATATATACAACAATGAAAAAGTTAAGATACCTAAATTCTTGAAACAGTTTCTGCATGTTTCAGAGGTCTTTCTTCTTAAAATGGTCCTAATTGCTTTTTTTTGTAATGTGAACACTCGTTTTGTCTCTTGTTTGTTTGAGTTTCCCCACACAGTCACTCCATACTGTAAGTATGGTTCGAAAAGTCCATGATACACTGTACACAGAAGGTTCTTGTCTGAATACTGTGATAGCTGCATCATTAAGAATATGACAGAGCTCAGTTTCTTACAGACATTATTAATATGTTTTTTCCATTTCAGTTCATTATCCACAAGAATACCTAAGAATCTAGCAGATTCTACTTCTTCCAGCCTTGTTCCATCAACCCCTCAATCCATGTCTACAGCCTTTTCCTTGTTTTTAAACACTGCATACATAGTCTTTTTTAGATTTATAACCAGTTCATTTTCCAACAGCCATTGAGCTGTGACATTTGCAGATATGTATGCTCTTCTCTCAAGCTGTTCCATATTTTGGTCACTATTTAGTATTGTCATGTCATCAGCATACAATATTTTCTTTTCTTCCTCCTCAACACCTGTATCATTAACAAATACATTAAATAACAATAGCCCCATTTCCGAACCCTGTGGCACTCCATATTTGATGGATTTGGTTTCTGATTGGTACGAGTTTCCTAATGATACATACTGCTTGCGGTTGCACAAATATGATTTTATCCATTCACCTGGTTGCCCCCGAATACCATAGTTGCTTAATTTTTGTATCAGCATTTCATGGTCAATGGTGTCAAACGCCTTTGAAAGATCCAGAAACATTGCAGAGACAACCTTTTTCTCATCTAAGGACTGTAAAATGTGTTCTGTTAGACTGACAATTGCTGATTCTGTAGATTTACCATTTCTGAAACCATGTTGTGAGGGCCTGAGAATGTTATGTTTGTCCAAATAGTTAACTAATCTGGTATACATAAGCATTTCTAGGATTTTTGAGAAACCTGATATCAGTGAAACTGGTCTGTAGTTGTTGGGATCATCCTTACATCCTTTCTTGTACACTGGCACTACCTTCGTTATCTTCAGTTTTTCTGGAAAAATTGCATCCCTGAAAGAACAGTTTGCTATGTTCAACAGTGGTGATATTATCTCCTCACATACCAGCTTTATCACATGATTTGATATTTCATCATCACCAGCTGATTTCTTGGACTTCAGTTTCTGTATAGTTTTCCGCAATTCACCTTCTGTGATTGGTCTTAAGAACATAGTACTGCATGATCTTCTTGGTACCTTAATACCCTTCTGTTTTTGACTATTTCTTTCCAATTTTAGGTTTTCTACTACACTGATATAGTTATTATTCAGTATGTTTGCTATTTCCATACCACCTGTGACCACTGTGTTGTCTATTTTAATTGACCTAATACCTTCTTCTTTGTTTGACCCATCTTTATCCTTTCTTTTGGCATTGATTGCATTCCAAGCTGCCTTTGCCTTGTTTTTTGAGTTCGCTATAGTGGTGTCAATTGCTCTTGCTTCCACTTCTGTTATTGTTTTTCTATAGTTCTTTTTTAACATTTTATATTTTTCAGCTTATTCACAGTAGCAAATATGAACAACAGTCAGCTGCATAATGGAATGACACTGAAAATTTGTGTCAGACAGGGAATCGAACATGAATTTCCCACTTATCGCGAGCAGTTCCCTTATTTTTAAGCTATCTGAGCACAACCCAAGGTCAGACCCAAACTTCCATAATTCATCAACCATTTGTCTACAGCCTGTACTTATACATCCATTATGTATATCCTCATACAAGGGAGACATTTCACTTGAAAGTTGCTTGCCTGATGTCAGTAGATAAATACAATATTGCACTGCCCATATTTTTCCAAATTACAATGTAATGTTTCTTCATATATGCATGCATGGTTGTAGACATATGGTTGACGACATATGGAAGTTTGATGATGGCACGATATTGCAGTCCTGTGTTATTCTGATTACGATGCAAAGTTCCTTTGGACACGAACACATGTTCAAAGGGACAGGAACTGTGGTGACTACAGCCATTACAAAACACATACAATGAATTTGCAGTTGTGAATAAGGACTGACATTGGCTGTAGAATGGAATGACAATGATGAAGATTTGTGCCGGACTGGCAGAAATTTTCATTGTCATCATTCCATTCTATAGCTGACGGCAGTCCTTATTTGCAACTGCAAATTGATTTGATGTGTATGGAAGTTTGGGTTTGGCCATGAGTCACACTTGGACAGCCTAATGGTGAGGCAACTGTTCACGATAAGCATGAAATCTGGGTTCGAGTCCCGGTCCAGAACAAATTTTCATTTAACATCATTCCATTATGCAGCTGATGGTTGTTCATATTCACACTCCAAATACATTTCATGTATTTCATAATGGCTGTAGTTGCTGTGGTGTCTGTTCCTTTGAACATGTATGTTTCAAGGAACATTTCATTATAAATAAGAATAACACAGGCACTGCAATATTGTATTTATCTGCTGACACCAGGCAAGCAACTTTCAAGTAAAATGTCTCTACTGTACAGTAATATACATAATGGATGTGTGAGTACAGGTTGTAAACACATGACTGATGCCATAATGGAAGTTTGGGTCTCGCCATTGGTCATGCTTGGATAGTCAAGTGGCAAGGTGACTGCTCATGATGAGTGGGAAATCTGGGTTTGAGACCCAACGTGGCACAAATTTCCATTGCTGTCATCCCCTTACACAGCTGATGGTTGTTCATATTCACAATTGCAAATACATTTCATGTACTTCATAACAGCTGTAGTTGCTGCATGCGCGCATGTCCAAAGGAACACTGCATCATAATTCAGAATAACACAGGCACTGTGTTTCTACAATTGAGAGTGAGACCATTCAAACAAATCCAGTCAATGATAGTTTTAAGAACACTGTTTACCATTGCACATATTTCTGTATGTATGCTTGGACTGATTACAATATTAGTGCCACCTGCAAAAAGAACTACTCTGCTTGTTACGTATTGTACAGAAGATCACTCACACATACAAGGTACAACAGTGGGCATAAAACTGAGTCTTGAGAAACCCCATAAGTAATTTTCCCCAGTCAGAATTACATCTCCAGTCTATATGGGCTCAATTACTAAGTATAACTTTCTGCATTCTTTTGGTTAGATATGAAATTATCCACTGGTTAGCTAAACCATCAACCCCATAAAACTTCAATTTATCTGGGAGAATGCTGTGACTCACGAAGTCAAATGCCTTAGATAGGTCACAGAAAACACCAACCAGCACTATTTTATTATTTAGTGCTTGTAAAATTTGTCAAGTGAACATTTAAATGGCATTCTCAATAGAACAACTCTTCTGAAACCCCAACTGTGTTTTGCTGAGGATACTATTGTTGCAAAGGTTCTAGACTACATCACTTTCTCTAAAGTTTTGGAAAATGATGTTAGCAGTGAAACAGGTTGGTATTTATTGACAACTGTTATCACCTTTTGTTAAAGAGGGGTTTAACAATGTCACATTTCAGTTTCTTTGGTAAATTGCCTTAAATTAGTGATGCATTACATACTTCAAACAAAAATGGGGTTATTAGATGGAAAGAAATGTTTAGTACCCAATTCTATTTGAGATAATGTATAATTTTCTTAATTTGAGAAAGATTCTGAGTGCTTTTTGTAGTGTGCAACTACTGCAGGACTCTATTTGTTCTTGTCAATAGATACACTTCCCTTTTCCTTTCACAAGATAATTTAATCGCTATAGTGATTAATAATTCTTTGTATGGCTGTTGAATGTCCTTTCTGATTAGCTTAAGTGGAAAGATATTTTCAAATAATGATTTGACTCTATAATATAACAGAAAAAATTTTATGTTAGAATTTGGTTTACTATGAATTTCATCCCAGGTCATCTCCTGTAAACTATTCTTAAAAACACTTGCCCTTGAGTCATTAATTACTCTCACTGATTTCCAAAGAGGAGTATCCATACTGTTTAAGTCACTAAATTATTTATCCTAACAGTGGATCATGATCAGAGTATCTGTTACAGGGTAAACAGTTATTTTGTTGCATTGAGTATTACCAAAAAAAACATAATAAATTAGGGTCCTACAGACTTTATCAAGTTAAGTTAATTACTGAGATCAAATTGTAGGATTCAAATTAGGAATCTACATCATTTTTCCTAGCACAATCCTCTAGAGGATATATGCTGAAGCCTCCACAGACTAATAACTGCATGCTGCTGTCCAATAGAGAGCATGGTATGGAATCCAGATTCCTCATAAACACTTAAAAATTTCCCAGTGGGGCTCTATACAGTTACAATTAGAAGTGAACATTTTTCAGAATTTATTCACATGCATATCCATCTATGTGCTGATCACCAAAAAATCTACTTGTCTCAATATTTCTGAACTTGTGTTCTTTCTTAATATACGTAACAACTCCTCCTTTTCCCACGTTAATTCTGCAAGAGTAATCTGCTAGGGTGTAATCTTATAATTAAATGTATAGCAAAAGAAATTGAAATGCCACTTCTCTCACTATCAAACAGAGTACTTGATGAAGGAATATTCCCCGACTGTCTTAAGCTCACAGTTACATTGCCTGTGTATAAAAAAGTGAAAGAAACTTCCCAAATAACTACAGACCCATTTCAATAGTACCAATCATATCAAAGTTAGTAGAAAATTGTGTGCATCAGCAGATATACAGGTATTTTGAAACCAACAAAATTTTAAATGAACAACAGTTTGGATTTAGTTCACACCTATCAACTGTAAAAGCAGCAGAAGCTTTGGTGAGCAATGTTTATGAAGGGTATGAAAAAAGGGTATCAATGTCTGGAACACTTATTGACCTAAGTTAAGCTTTTGACTCAGTGTCACATGACATACGGTACTCATCAAAAAGTTAAAATACTATGATATTGAAGATGACACACTCTGACTATTCAGATCTTATCTAAGCAATAGGTTACAACTTGTATATGCAAATAAGCAGAGGTCAGAAATACTCCCTATAGAAAGAGGAATACCCCAAGGCTCTGTTTTTGGACCTTTTCTGTTCATTGTCTATGTTAATGACTTCTCGAATTACATACCATGTAAGAACATACTATATGCTGACGATATGACATTAATAAGTACAGGAGAGAACTTACAGAGTGTACTGGACAAAAATAGAGACATGATGCAAATGGCTAATTACTGGTGTCAGCCTAACCAGCTGTGAATAAATCAAACAAAAACAGAAGAAATAATATTTAATCTCAAAGTAACTAAAAATGAAAACAAAACAGTCAAATTACTTGGACTAATCATAGACCAAAAGCTCTCTTGGGAAGGACACACCAATTATCTACGTAGTAAACTAGCACGAGTACTTTTCTTATTGTATAAATTAAGAAACAGTGTGAGCAAGCAATTGCTACTCCACTCATATTATGCTTTTTTTCATTCCCAACTGCAATATGGAATATTGCTTTGGGGTAACTCCACAGGGGCTGAATGTATTTTCAGATGGCAGAAGAAAGCAATCAGGTGCATGGAGGGGTTAGCACCCAGAGTGTCCTGCAGATATTATTTTAAATCTCTTGGCATAATGACAGTGCCAAGCATGTACATATATAACTGTCTAATATATGCCAGAGAAAATCTGAAAAAATTGAACATGAGATGTGATGTGCATGCACACAGTACAAGAAACAGTCACCTGCTGGACTTGCCTTCCACAAGACTTGCTGTAGTCCATAATAACTATAAGTACTTAAGCACAAAATTTTTCAACAAGTTACCATGCTCAGCTCATACAGTACTACTAAACAAATATAAGAATACATTGCAAACCTGGCTAAAAAACAACGAATTCTATACAACTGAAGAATTCTTAGAAACTAATCATCAAAATATATGTTTTACCTAAGTTATGAAGAAAATGTTTTGATATTATATAAGCTAGTTATTTACTGTGATTCTTTTCTTATGTGTGTATTTGATTACTGTATAAAACATTGTTTTACATAATGCTGAAGAAAAGGTCTTTAGTTCCTTTTCTCCCCTTTCTGTAACTATTTGAATATCGTACTGAAACTAAAACCCTCTGTAAACTCTGACAAAGCCAATTGAATGAAAAATACTGAAAGGCTAATAAAAATATTCTATTCTATTTTATATGTAACTTATCCAAACCAGTGGTTAGTGGTGCTCAGATAGGCATACAATTTCTCTCTTTTCAGAGCTCTCTAAATTTTCAAAACAGACAAGAAGCTCTTATACCTTGTCACTCAGTCCTTTAATATTTTGATAGAGTAAGCTAATTTTATTTCTCTGTGCTGTTGCAAGCATTTTGTCAAGCTCTTCTGTTATTCTGCCTTATTTCAAAACTTGGTGGCTGAATCCTGATTCTAACCTAAAAAGTATGCCTCTCTGACATTAGTAACACAGGAATCTTTAATTGCGTGATGGTGCCCCCCACCCCTTATTACCTGCAACAAGCTCAGCCAATCTATCTTTCCCTCTCCTATGGAGGTGTAGGCCATGTCTATATCTCCATCTTTCAATTGTAGCAACAAGCACTGCACTCATATGATATTTCATTTCAGTCTGCATTCAACTCGGTGTTCACATGGCTCATAGCAGTGTTAACCCAGGGGTCGTCATGGTGATGCAAGATCTCCACAAAACTCACATTTGTGCATATAGTTGCTACTCATATTTCATTCAGGTCACCCCTAAATCTGTAATTACTGTCCTTAGTCATGCTGTTCCCTGCTCCACCTTCTACAATAACCTGATCGTCTTTGGCAAAACCTTCCCACAAATTCCTTATGTCCTCTGTCACCTGGCTACAGTCAGCACTTAGTTTACTTGTGACTTGGTACCATGTTTTTGATCTTTCCTGTATCATCAGATCCCCTGCTTTCTTCTCCATAGCTGCAGCAATCTCATAAGTAAACCACTGTCCCACATAATAAACTCTTCATTCCTCAATGACATATTTCCTAATAAACTCAAGACTGCAAAAATTATACCCCTTCATAAAAAAGGAAGCAAAGATGATATCAGCAATTACAGGCCAATAGCAGTACTCTCAGTATTCAGCAAAATATTTGAATATAGTATGGTAGACAGACTAAATTCATTTCTGAAAAAAAGAAATGCCGTATCACCTGCTCAGTTTGGTTTCCAAGGCGGAAAAACCACAACTGATGCAATACAGCAACTCCTAGATTACACCTTAACACTAGTAGACAAGAAGCTTTCAGCCATAGGCATTTTTCTTGACCTAACAAAGGCATTTGATATGGTCAGTCACAATATACTGCTCCAAAAAAATTTATTCCCATGGAATAAGGGGCACTGGCCATGACTTTAAAAGCTACTTCGAAGACAGAAACCAATATGTCCAAATGAATGTAACCAATCGATCAGGAATTGCTAATACTGTTCAGTCATCTACCCAAATCACAGAATATGGAGTTCCCCGAGGCTCAGTGTTGGGGCCCCTTATTATTCTTACTTAATGTAAATGACCTCCCCTTAAATTTACACAACAACAGAACCTTCCTCTTTGCTGATGATACCACAATTATGATATGCAACTCAAATGAGCATCTTCAAGATACAATAAACAGGAGCACAGCACAACTAAACTCATGGCTTCATTCAAACAGACTACTCCTAAATATAAAAAAAGACAGATGGTATTACTTTCCACACAGTCCAAAATAAAAACCCACCAGTACCAAATACATCACTGAGTGATGATAAAATAAACTATCTAAAGGAAACCAAATTTTTGGGGGTTACCATTACTGACACACTTACATGGAAAAGTCATATTGATATAACCTGCACCAAATTGAGTAAAGTGTGTTTCATGATTAGACAAATAAGGAATATTGTTAATACCAGCACCCTCACATCAATGTACTATGCTCTTTTCAACTCCACATTAAGCTACAGAATTATCTTTTGGGGCCACAGTGCAGAAGCAGTGAGGTTGTTTAAACTCCAAAAAAGTAGTTAGAATAATATTATTCAGACAACAGTGAGAATCTTGTAACCACTGTTCCAGAATCTAAACATATTTCCCCTCCCATGTCAGTGCATACTGGACATACTATGTTTCACCAAGAAAAATATTAGCAACTTACATATAAACTGAGACTGGCACCAACATGGGTCAAAGAACTCTCTACGAGTAATTCTGCATTCAACAAAACTATACAGTAAAGGTGTCAAATATATGGGGATAAAACTCTACAATCATCTCCCAATAGCAGCGAAGAACATTACACAAGTGAAGGATTTTAAACTAAAACTATGGTCACTCCTAAGTAAACACTGCCTCTACAGCATACAGGAATTCATTGAAAATAACCTGCTTTAAGGAACTGCTAGAAGGAACTGCTCAACAAAACATCAGACAATAGATCTCAAACTATTTACCTTTGTAACATAACTGAATGTAAGTTTTATTGGTATAAATGGTAAATTATGGTACAGAATAAATATAAGACCTAAGTACATTACACAAGTGATATAAATATGTGATAATTTTATAGATTCATAGACATGTACCTCTTCTATAAATGCCTAATATGTATCAAATGACCTGTTCTATATCATGACGTGCATTTCTGTACAATTTATGATTCAGAGGATCAAAACAAATAAATAAAATGAATAAATAAATAAATCTGGCCTACATCCCTTCCATGGCTACTACCTAGCAGCAAGACTCTTTTCTTCCTACTCTCTTTTGTTGGCAACATACTTCGATTTTCTTTGCTAGAAGTCTGCTGCACCCTACTGTGACCTGCTGAATGAGCTCTTCCCCTTCCACTTCAGGTAACAACTCAAATTTATTTTATACTGTAATCTTAAATGTAGATGAAGTTGAAGAGCTGTTCCCCTTTCACTCATTGCTTGTTACCTTTACTCTGTTCCCATAATCTTCTTCCTCCTTCAACTTCTCTAACTCAAATTTCACATGTTGTAATTCAACCTGAAGGGTACAAACATTTGCCTCCTGCTCAATGATTCTCTTGTCTTTTTTTCAGAGCCTACAGTTCCATGGGAGAGCCTTGCTGAGTTACACTTCCAGTTTCCCACTACAGTCACCAAGTGAAATTCCAAATCACATTCTACATATACCACTCCTTCTTTGACTATCTTAGAGCAATATCCACACTTATCACACATTTCAACACAGTTTACACATTTCAAAATAGAATTAAACCACTTAACACTTATTACACTACACAAATTTTTGTTATTTACAAGCCACAAAAAATCTGGCGTACAGGTCACTGCTTCAGGTGTGTGATATAATGTAAAAAGTTAATTATTTCTGCTAACAACAAGAACTCAGTACTCACTTAACTGCAGTATCTGTAAATTAACTTAATCACAATATAGTGTAACTTTAATGTACTAAAACTATATGTAAACAAACTATTATCCAAAATTTTCTAAATCAAACAACTTAAGATTTATGCTAATTTCTGGAAAGATGAACTTAATAATGAATGAACATGCTTTACTTAAACTACTCGGAAGAAAAACAGAACATTGTGTAATCAGACAGCATATTATAGCTATACAGGTGTGTGTGTGTGTGTATGTGTGTGTGTGTGTGTGTGTGTGTGTGTGTATTCATCCAAGGCAGTTAAGTTCATTCTTTTTGTGTGCCTGTCTACCATTCATTTGCACTGAGCAAAATTCAAATATGTTCCTAACACTCAGGACATCCAGATAGGACACAAAGAAGCTGAACTACTTCCATGGGCCCACACAACATACTATGAAATTTGAAGCAAAACCATCCTATGCTGGACCAAACGCTATTGAAAAAATTCCCTTGAGATGTACGAAGCAAACAACAAGATATAGTTTAAAACACCTCATAACATTCTGGTGAAAAAGTGTTACTGTAGCACAGATTATTTTCTTTGCAATAAAATGTTAGCTGAATTGTAATGAAATACCACGTACAACATGTGATGTAGTATATATTAACAACAAAATATGTATTTAAAAAAACCACTCAAAGCAGCTGGACATACAAGATATAAAGGGAGATCTTTGGTGGAATATAAATAATGGATAGAGTAAAGTTAACAGCATAACACGTAGTGGAGGTGCTGAGTGATTAACAGGCACAGAAACAAGGCTTAGAATGTTGATGACCGTCAGAAGAATTCTTCTTCAGAACTAATAGATTACACATACACATGAACGGCTACATTGTCCTGACTCAATACATTGTGCTGACACTGTAGCTTGATGGGTGTGAGTGGTTTTGTATGCTGGAGTGGGTATTGGAAGAAAGCAGATGAGGAGTGAAAGGAAGGGTTTGGGAAGTGCGGTTGGTGGTTCAGATGCAGCAGGAGCAGGGGATAGGAAAGTGACAACGGTGAGCTCATTCTGGTCACAGGCAGAGGGAGTTATGCCCAATTCTCACATACATAATTCAGAGAAGTTAGTATTGATGTATGGGAGGGAAGGATCCAGATGGCACAGGCCACAAAGCAGCCACTGAAATGAAGGACGCTGTGCTAGGCAGTGTGTTCTGTCACTGGCTGGTCAACTCTGCTCTTGACTGCAATTTGTAAGTAGCTATTAATTCCAGTATAAAATTGGCTAGTGTCCATACCCACTTAAAATACTGCATAAAAGTTACAACAGAGACAGTATATCACAGGACTGCTTTCACAGGTAGACTTAACTTTAATAAAGATAGGATGTGCCTGTGATGGGATGTCCTAGTTGGGCATATCAGACAGGTCTTGCACCTGGGTCTTTTGCAGGCGTGTGATCTTTGAGGCAAGGGGTTGGGAGTAAGTGTGGTGCAAAGATAGACTATTACGGTATATTTCATGGATTGACTGGGTGGCAGGTTACTGCATTAGGAGAGGTATGAAGGATTGTGGGTAGATGTCCCTCATGTTTGAGCATGACGATAAGACAATAACACTCAAATTTGAGGAAAGATATGGTTTAGATGTAACAGTCTGGGATGACACTGGGTGCTTGAGTGGTTGCTTCTTTGCAGCTCATTCATTCATTGAGGCAGTCTGAGGTTAGGGGCACTGGGGGATAAGGCATGGGAAAGCTGTTTGTAGACTTTGTTTGGGTATAATAATCCCAGCCTCATCACATGTGTCATACTGCCAGGGAAGGTGCAGATATAAGTTCTGTTGGATAAACACATCCCCTATTCCAGTTTCTCTGAATTATTTAGATGCGAATAGCCCTTGTAAAACAGTAACACATCCTTTGATCCTTCTGGCCTGAATCTATGCCATACATCCATCTGCATGCTCCTAACTTCATTAGTCCTACACCTATACACTCCTCTTTACAATCTCCCCCCCCCCCCCCCCCCCCCCCCCGCAACCCGTTCTATCACCTTCTCCCAGACTACTACTCCACATCACTGTGTACAACTCTCCCCCAGCCTGTGGGCCGAATGGGCTCATTGGTACCTGCTGCCTCTCCCTTCTAGCTCTCAACCACCTTTATCCCCCCCACACACAGACTCTTTCAACTTGTCCACACCACCTGATGCAACTTCTCAACTCTCTCAAGTTGCAGTGTCAACAGGAAACATATTTATAAACATGTAAAATAGAGTAAATAATGACCACAAGAACACTGTGTAATCAGCCAGCATATTATAGCTATACAGGTGCGCGTGCGCGCGTGCGCGCGTGCGCGCGTGCGCGCGTGCGCGCGTGCGCGCGTGCGCGCGTGCGCGCGTGCGCGTGTGTGTGTGTGTGTGTGTGTGTGTGTGTGTGTGTGTGTGTGTGTGTGTGTGTGTTTGTACAAATCCTAGCTTGGAAAAGGATCCATCCAAGGCTAGTTAAGTTTGTTCTTTTTGTGTGCCTGTCTACCATTCATTTACACTGAGGAAAATTCAAATATGTTCCGATAAGGCCAAGTATGTGCTTTTAGAAGCACTGTCAGAAGAAGTGATCTAGATGGCATGAGTGGTGAAACTAACATCTATTGTTATTATGGTTCATAGAAATATCTGTAACAAGACATCGTGTGATGCTGATGTGAAACTAACATCTATTGTTATTATGGTTCATAGCAACATCTGTAGCAAGACATTGTGTGATGCTGATGTCAACAGTTTGGTTGGAGCAATTAATTTTGACTGATAATGTGATAGTATGGAATTTTAAGCTCAAATATGAGTCTGGTCTTATTTCTGAATCATCTGAAGTACACCAGGTCTCTCTGGAAGACATTTCCCTTTACTCAAAACATTCATTTTTCTGTCTATCTTTCTTTGGTTTTCTAAATTACTCTTATAGTTAATGAAATTCTAAGAATGCCAGCTATCTGCAAAAATTTTATGTATGTATACTTGTTTTAGCCATTTCAAACAATGGAAAATCCAGGAGGGAATGTAACAATATTATGAGAAGGAAAGCTGCCACTCACTACATAGCGGAGATGCTGAGTCGCAGATGGGCACAACAAAAAATGTTTTAGCCATTTATATTTTGTTTACTGGCAAGAAGGCTACAGTAACATGTACAGTGAGTAATCAGGTGTAAAGACTAGCAGTTGATCCTAAACATAAACAAATGTACCACACTGCACATACATAAGGAAAGAGCCCCATTATATCAATAGGACTATAACTAATCAGCTAACAACCAGGAGGTCTTTATGTATGAGACTAGTATAAGTTATTTGATTCTCATGTCAATAAAATTCTCTTCCCCATGCAGGTTGGTAAGGCAGGTCCCTCCCACCAGTGTTTTCCCAGAGAGTAGTGAAATGTATACCAACTTGTGCTGAAACTGTTCCACACATTCCATATTCATTGTGTGTTACATGTTACATATATCATCCTATTTCCTCCACACAGCCACAATTAATGAAAAATTTTCATTATAACTGTTACAATTTGGCTTAGCAACCCCAAATATTATGGATGTGACAGAAATATTTGCCATTTTTACTAATTTAATTACTCTTTCCTGCATCCCCCCCCCCCCCTCCACCCATCATCTGTTGGTGGCAAACACCAGTAACTATAGATTTTACCCCAATATAAACTGTTTCCCATCATAATGTGTCACCTCCTTACCACTCTGTTGTTTTAACATGTAACCTTCTTCCCAAGCCTAACCCCATTCCTAGCAGTGCTTGTCATCCCACCCCATCCTATCACAAGTATTTTTTCTGGACAGTCAGGCATATCTGAAGTGCTGTTGAAATTGCTTCAGGTGTCCCCTTTTGCCACCACAAACCTACAAATGGAGGTTTTCAGGATGTCTCACCACCACTGTACTTATTCCTAGGTAGTAAGCCTTACTTGTACTAAGTTAGTTTGAAATTAACCCAGGCATTCTAAATGCTTTACAAGTCATTTCTATTACCATCACCCCTCCGCCACCCTCACTCCCTAGATGTTAAATGTCACTGGATCTGTCACCAAACAGTATAATGATAATGAGAACTAAGGATTTGGCACTAATACAGTTTGTTTTCTATTGTTTTTATATGGCACCTCCATCACAACACTACTCCACCCTTAATCTGATAGTCTTACCTCGACAATGTATTTCCAGATTTATTCTCTAATCAATTTTTTTTTCTTTTCCCCTTCCTTCTTCCAAATATTATCTCTCTCTGATTTTTCTTTGTACTTCATGAAACCAGCTAGATGCATGGAAATCTAAAAAACTGCAAGATGTCTGTTGTTTAACACTAATAACTATAATTAATGACTGGTTTAATTCATATCTCAATCATAAGCAAGTTGAGAGTTTTCTGGTATGAATAATAGCAGGTTTATAGTTGCACATATGGGTTGATGATTCCATTTTTCTTCAAAATATTTCAATAAATTTGGGCAGGCACTGCAAGTGATGGTTTGGTTAGTATCCAGACAGTGAATACATCTACTGCTGTCATATATAGCACCTGACAAAAACAATGAGTCAGTTTCTAAAATACTGAGCACAAGAACAAAATTGTTAAGCCAGTTGGATATTTATGAATGTATCTTTTTACTCATTCCACGCCAGTGTGTGTGATTTTTGTCATTATTAATATGCCCACCAAGAAACAAATTGCAGTTCCTATTATTAACAAATTTTGTTCTGGCCTTCACTGCACTGTCATGAGGTTTATACATGAAGAAATATATAAGAAGAGTACACTGCTATAAAGACATGAAAGTCTTCTACTTTCCTGGTCACAGCACATTGAGAGGAACATTAAAAAAGAAGAAAAAAATTTTACAGAAATATGTCAATCGATCTGCTGTTTCCCAGTAAGCAAAAGACCTTTCTATCATTTAATTGCAGTATCATTCTGAAAATTCTTTATTTATATGTTACTCTAAATGGAATAAGTATGTAAGTGAATGAAATAATCATAATTTTTGTACCATTCTTAGTTCTGTCAATTTCAGCATTTTCTGATCCTGTACTCTGGATGCTTTCAGCAGATGTTGGTTTACAAGATGAATGAAGTGGACCCAAAATTGCTTCCAACATATCACTGCATACTGCCATGCTTGGCTCAACAATAAATTCGATGAAACCTAAAACACACATTAAGTTTTTTTTTTATAGTAAACTTCAGAGGTGTACTTTATTGGGACTAATCAAATGCAATCAGTATTTTAACAGAATACGAAGAACTACAGTGATATGCTATCATTACAACAACTTTGTCTTACAAAAAATACCTTTCTTTAAATTACAGTAATTCCAATGATCAGAGTAAAGAAAATTTAAAATTAGTCTTCTCTTTTTAGTGTGGAAACTAGCTGACTTAAAGAATAACATCAAACTTCAGATATTGTAACATTACTCTTGTTTTTGAAGTAAGTAAAATTATAATAATCTTATTGCTGAACTTAAAAATACATCATTACTAAGAGAACTTGAATGTAAAGGAAACTGTTTTAAACTTGGCTCATGAAGTGTTACTGTGATCACTATCAAAAATATACTATGTCTTATTTTATAATGTGAATATTGCACACAATAATATTACAGTTAAGCAGAAAACTTTGGGATATATGTGATTAGATGGAAGTAATTTAGTTTTAATTATATCATGTTAAATTCAGAGCTTCATTCCCTCCCTCACATATATCAGTATATACTTCCTGCTAGATTTACCTGTTCTAGGGCCAACACATTCTAAGACAGAATGTATAAGTATTTTGTAAACAATCTTCTTTCTTAAGCGATAGCATTTTCCCAGCATCCATCCCATGAAATGAAGTCTGCCACTTTCTTTACCTTTGAATGAGCCTATGTCATCATTTTGTTTTTCCACTGTTGCACCAAGTTATTCATACAAGTTGTTGCACTCTAATAAGGATACTATGTGTGTATGTGGTTTTTTTCTTTTCTCTTTTTTTTTTTTTTTTTTTTTTTTTTAATTGCACAATTTTACCTTTTTGGACATGTAAAGCAAGTTATCAGCCACTGCACTACTTTTAAATCTTATCAAGATCTGACTGAGTATTTATGCAGTTTTATTCAAGTTTCCCTTGTATAATATTCTATAAGCACCAACAAGCAGCTGTTAGACCAGGAAATACACCTCTATGGATGTCCACATTAGTAATATTCCCCTGCACATTGTTTTGTTGAATGTCAGTCATTGACGTTTGACATCAAAGTTAAGTCTGCTACCTCCTCTGGTGGGCATGGGTGGGATCAGTTCAAAGAAAGACATGATTTCCACCAGGTTGTTTGGTTAAAATGAGTACTTTATTTAACACTATTGGCCATTTTTCAGCTTTAGTTCACATTCAAGTGCACAAAGGGACAAGTGTACAAATGGATGTGGATATCTCCACTTAAAAAGTATTAATAAGCCACATACCATGATGATTTACACATGGAAGGGCCACTAACAGACACAACCTCTTAACAAATAGTAAGAAAAGAAGCATGTACAACTGTTTGCAGTCAAGCCACTTGTCTTTACAAGTACAAGCAGTCAAGTCTTTATTTGAAAGATAAATCTCTGTTACTGTTAATTTGATTATCCAGAACTATTTTAGGTGTGTGCACACATGTGCAAGGCACCCCCCCCCCCCCCTCCCCAATGCACACACTGGAAAAATTAGCTCTGTGTGACTGTGTGACAGTGGGGAGGGCAGGGGCACATGTGCGGGCATACACATTCACAATGATGTAACATGTAACGTGATGATTCTGTGGAATAACATGTTCCATTTCTAACCATTCAGACCAATGGAAGATGTTCATGAAGATCCTACAAGTCATTTAGGCACATGCTAAGTGTGGAACATCCCACTACATGTCGGATGGAAAAGATGGAAAAGAAATCACTTCAGAATATTGACAAGGCGCAATAGCGAGTGCCCCTCTCCACCTGCTGTGGAGGCTGTAATGGTCGCCTAGTCATAGATATTGCTAATTGCTATAATCGCACTATTTCACTCCCATTTACGGAGCTTGTTAGCACTTGATGTTAGGTTGGCGCCATTAAAATGCATTGTGTTGTTGTAATAGCTGCTACTTGCTGGATCGCTGCTGTGTCTCGATGCTGATGCTGGCTCTAAATCTGGTTGTCTAGGGTTAAAAATATGAGGTCCCGTGTTTTTTATGTGCTTTTGATGATAAAGAACGAGCAAAACCAACAAATATGTAAACTTCAAATATTTATTACTCTGGTGGCCATCTTAATTCCACTGTCCACCAAAGACCATGACACAACACAAAGTAGTACTTCCTTTACATGTTCTTTGCATTGTTTATCCACCTCAAACAATAACACACAAACACACTTTACCAAAGTGACATTCCGACTGCCTCCTGACCCTTCTTGCTGCTTGTATTTATAACATTGCCAAAGAACTACTAAAAAGAGATATAGTTTATAAGTCACATGTACATCTGCTTTCATAATTTGTGCAGAAAAGTTATTAATTTGCATCGAGTGACATAATTTAACATGTTATTAAAATGACAGACAGATTTGTTGACTTGACAGAATAATTCTTTGTTACAAAAAGGCCGTTTTTTAGAAGTTTGTCAATTGACTTCTCTAATTTGCATAAATAAGTAAATAACATGAATTATTAAGAATTACATTGGTTTTCGTCTAAAATAGGATTGATTTCGTGAATACTGAGTGAAACCGCTCCTAGCGAACAAATAGGTTTCACTGGGTGATTTTTATTTAAGGAGATCCAAAATACCTAAGTTGGCCACTATTTTTCGTACTTCATATTAATTATTTAAGATGAACTTAGTGTTTTTACATGATGACATTTGCTGTATCAGTGATCAAGTGATATAAACTTTTGTGTGGGTCAGTTATTCAGTATAATTTAATGGGTTGACTGTTTATGGAGACATGTTATGCAATCATTGTTAACATACACAATAACTTTTCTATAATCATAAATACTCGTTAAACTAGTTGAATTTGGAGGGTATCGCATACTTCGATAAAGTAAAGCCTTTAATATGTTCCGTTACAAGGCCCACTTATGTTTTGGCATTGTGGCTTGGCAGTGCCTTAGAAGTTATGGAACAAAGGGTGTGGGCAATAATGTCAATGCCAGAACAATTGAAGAATACAGGACAACTGTCAGTCTGAAATGTCAAATTGTAACAGCAACACATGTTATGATCTATCTTTGAGCTACAAGTTGTGTTAGACTCACAACTAAAACTGAAGTTGTATTTTGGAAACATTGTGAATGTAGTATGGAAGAGTTATCACAAAACTGATTATTTCATTTTAGAAGCTTCAATAAAGTGAAGCTCTTTTCAGCACCCATCCACAGCAAAAAGTGAAGTCACATGTCATGTTCTAATGACACTGTGTGCAGATACACTACAGCAGATAAATTCCAGAATGGCAACCTCAAGGTATTTGTAAGATATAAGTCAGCACATATACCAACTGGGTGACAAAATGTGCATGAAGTGGTACACAACATACTAAAACAATTCACACATAACACTACATATGGCACCGTACAACAGGACATGAATTACAAGTGCTAAAAGAAGAGAGCTTTAGTAATAATAAAAAGAATTTTGATGGTAATGATAGAAGATATAACTTTGTCCAGAGCAACACATGGCAACAGCTGATAACACTAAGTGGGCACACACAGTGTATTGACTAAATTGATTTTAATACTTATGAAGAAAGAAGTTTAATTTGGTTAAGATCAAAGAAGCATTCATTGACTGAACATAGTGTCAAATGTTGATTGACCAACCATAGCAATAAGATCAACAGCAAAACATATTTGGGTGCTTAAGCAACTTTGACGCATGACTACAGAATAATTTCACCAATAACACAGAAGAATTTCATATTGTGATTCTGAGACTACAGTGGCAGCAGCAATCCCAGATGTCATCCCTGTTGTGGCCAGTGAGTGCAAGAACAGCCCAGTTCTGCTTTGCAGTGCAGCAGCTGATCAGCTGGCTATGCAATGACTATGCAGCAGTTCAATACAGTATCACTCAGTGCACATGTAATGTATCAGCAGTGCAGTGCAGTGCAGCTAGCAGTATGACTGATTATGTGAGCTGTAAACAGCACTGAACTGAGATTTTTCTTATTACCATATTTACCCGAATCTAAGCCGCACTCGAATCTAAGCCGCACCTGAAAAATGAGACTCGAAACAAAGGAAAAAAAGATTTCCCGAATCTAAGCCGCACCTGAAATTTGAGACTCGAAATTCAAGGGGAGAGAAAAGTTTTAGGCCGCACCTCCAAATCGAAACAAAGTCGGCCCATTGTAATATGAGACACAATTTAGGTTGAATGAATGATGATACAGCTACAGTAGTTTGGTTCGAGTCGTAAGCTTTACCGGGTAGCCATTGCTATGCGTCAGGCGCTCTGTCCGTATTTATACGGGTACCCTTCCTTTTTCACGTGCTTCGTCTGGTTTGAATCGATTGCTTATTTTGTTTGATCTGATAAGTGCCGTTTTCTCTGTTATAGGTGTTTACGTCACTCTAAGCTGAAAATGCATCACTGCACTGTGTCATGCATTGTTTGTCGCATTCTGATAGTGCGTGTTTACGGCCTGTCGCCGTTCGCGGCATGGCTTGCTTTTGTGCGCGCTACTGCCGCTTACAACTAAAAAGAGGCGAATCGTCTCATTAGCAAAGCAATGTCAAGAGACTGCTATTTGTTGTTACTTACACTGCTGCTTTCTTTGAGAATGATCAACAAGAACCAAATAATAGGCTGCGTATGATAGAACATGTTCTGAACGAGAGTTAGGCGAAAGTTTTTCTCCGTTTGAAAATCTTTGCGGCC